>NC_138217.1:9468022-9555522 GCF_964194415.1 Vipera berus | reverse complement strand
CTCAAAGTGTACCCATACATAACGTGCATTTAAAACATACTATATACAACTTATGTATAGACCTACACCCTTACTTATAAGTAACATATAAACATTGGATGTGGCCTTCTGTTCTCTGCCATTTAGGAAACTAGCTTTGTTTTTCCAAAGAAAGTAGTATGAAAGGAGGAGGAGGAGGAGGAGGAGGAGGAGGAGGAGGAGGAGGAGGAGGAGGAGGAGAAGGAGAAGGAGGAGGAGAGGAGAAGAAGGAGGAGGAGGAGGAGGAGAAGGAGAAGGAGGAGGCGAAGGAGAAGGAGGAGGAGGAGGAGAAGGAGAAGGAGGAGGAGGAGAAGAAGGAAGAGGAGGAGGAGGAGGAGAAGGAGAAGAAGGAGGAGGAGGAGAAAGAGAAGGAGGAGAAGGAGAAGGAGGAGGAGGAGGAGGAGAGGGAGAAGGAGGAGAAGGAGGAGGAGAAGAAGGAGGAGGAGAAGGAGGAACAGGAGAAATAATTTCTAAAGATGGGTTGGACCATGTTTCCAAAGAGGAGGACACACAGGGAGACACTTACATTGGGTCTGAATTCACGGGATGGAGGACAACTTGAGGTGGCCGGTTGGGCATCTCAGGCACAACATCTGGAAAGAAAAGGAAATCCTGTTCAGAGACGTGGGTGATGGGGCGCTCTCAGAAGGACACCTCCCCCCCAAAAAAAAGATGCTCAAACAATCGGTGAAATTCGGGCTGCTGTTTCTCACAAGCCAACATAGCATTGCCACTTTGGACTGGTGAAACCTGCCCTGAGAAAAGCATTTTTGAAATTAAATGGGCAACCATTTCATTCCGCCGAGAATCCTTGCCTCAGAACTGGAGCTACGTTGGGAATTGCGTAGAAAGGGGAGCAGAATCAAATGGGAAAGTAAACAGCATCCCGGATCTGGAACAGTGGACTTATTGGGAAATTTCAGAGCGAATCTTCTGGGTTGTCACTCAAATGACCCCTGGGGAGACTCGCCTCGTGGCTACATGCTATCACAGATCATTTCCCCACCGGCTATTTCTGCTCTCTTCTGAAGTCACCCAACCGTTGTTCTGTCAAAATTATAATAAGCAGGATGGGTTTTGTATCACTTCAGCAATGGCTGGGTGTGTTATGAAGATGATATAAAACCCTAATGGCGAAATTATTTTAGCGAGTTGGCCTGCTGCAATATGTAGTGCCGATAAGTCATAGGCACCTTGGGTGCAATCCCAAAACGACCGGAGCAACACTTGTACTCTGCCGGCATTGACAAAATCCCCACTGGTCAATTGCGAAAGGCAGCTTGATTCTGAATGGCTTACATCCTGCAACGAGACCTTTCATATTATTAAGCAACATCTGCTTATCTCAGGTCCTTGGGAGGGACTCGATAAGTCGATAAAACTGCCCAATCCAGTCTAAACATCTGGCTGGCAGTGCAACCAACCATAATAGTAATAATAACCAGAACGCAACCTGGTCCAGATGCTCTCCATCACCCCTTTCCTGTATTCCAATTATTCCTTCCTTCCTTCCTTTTTTTTTTCTTTGGAGCCGGTGAGACCCAATTTGCCAGGGTGTTTGGCAGAAACCTAAACCGAACACCTCACTCAGAGAATTCTCTTCAATGAGGTTTATTGAGGCAAAAAGGAAGGGATTTGACAAGAATCCCAGCAACGGCTCTATTTTTCCATGGATAATCATGGATATCCCTGGGTACGTGCAGGTAAAAACGTTCGGATTTTCTAAAAGCCTCCCGGTTAGAAGCAGTCTTGTGACTGTTCGCGAACACTTACCTGGAAAAATGAATTGCTGCTTGTACTTGTAGTAGTGAGAAGCTGGAAGAGTGAAAAGACAATTTAGGAGGAATAAGGGATTAGCAGGGCTTCCATTTCTGAACAGAACAAAGAATCCTAGAGCTGGGAGGGACCCTGGAGGTCTTTTAGTCCAACCCTCTGCTCAAAGCAGCCCTCTCTGTGGGCACGCACGGCGCGCTCTTTGGCTAAGTTTTCGCAGGAGAAAGCCATTTCTCAAGCCCCTTCCTAGCCAAAACAAGCCTCCGGAGCGAGCGAGCTGTTTCCAGTTTTGAATTATATCAAATCTGACACCAGAAACAGACTAACAGATGACCTGAGTGCTGCACGTGTTGCTCTCAAACTAACAAAGTATAAGCCAAGGTTTGACAAATTATCAGCATGCATACAACAGCCAAAATCACATGAATTGTTCCAAAGCACGCCAAATGCAAACTTTTATCTTTCAGTAAAAAGTTGTTTGTATCATTGACAGCTTTGTTATTGTGTTTTTCTTTTAAGACAAAAGGTGTTAATGTATGAGTTGTTTTTTTTCTAAACTAAAACCTCAGTATTCAGGTTAAATTGCCATGTTGGCACTTTGCGATAAATAAGTGGGTTTTGGGTTGCAGTTTGGGCACTCGGTCTCTAAAAGGTTTAACATCACTGCCATAAAGCATACCTATGTTATATGAAAAAAAACCAGGTCCACATGTCAAAATCCAATTAAAGTGATTTCTTGCTACTGGTGACTGTGCCTAGCAATCTTCTCAACGAATGGTTAGCGCCTGTTTGGAATTAGTTAAGGATCGGCAGAGTTCAAAGGAGGTTCCCATGGCTATGTAGGGATTCCTCTTTTGACTCTGCCCCCCAGATTCTGCCACTCCTTCGCCTGCACTAGGATCGCTGGCAGCCTAATCGTGACTGAATTGTTACTGAATAGATCTCACTTACCTGGCAAATTGGACTGTTTTTGTTGCCACGTGAGCTGCGGGGAGGGGTGCAAGGGCGAAGGTGGCGTGGCACTGGGTGGCAGGGGAGGAGCTGGTGAGGAAGGAGTGGACGACGTTGTGGAGGAGGGATTGCTGCTGGAATCAGGCTGGTAGGGCACTGGAATGTGATCCTACAAGGGAAGGAACAACAGCTGGGTGAGCACTCAACAAGCACGTCAATGTTGCACACATTGACAAAGGAAGCCTGAATGTCTTCAGTTTGGGCTTCCCCAAAAGATCTACAGGTAGTCCTCAACTTATGACCTCAAGTGGGATCAGAAACTGCATTGCTAAGGAAGGTGGTTATTCTCTACCGCAGGGGTCTTCAAACTTGGCCCTTTTATGACTTGTGGACAGAGAGAGAGAGAGAGAGAGAGAGAGAGAGAGAGAGAGAGAGAGAGAGAGAGAGAGAGAGAGAGAGAGAGAAACAGAGAGAGAGAGAGAGAGAGTGAAAAAGAAAGGAAGAGAGAAAGGGACAGACAGAGAGAAAAACAGAGAGAGAGAGAGAGAACAAAAGAAAGAGAAAAGGACAGAGAGAGACACGGAAAGAAAAACAGAGAAAAACAGTACAAAAGAAAAAGGGAGAGAGAGAGAAAGAGAACGTAAAAGAAAGACAGAAAGGGACAGAGAGAGAGAAACAGAGAGAGAGAATGTAAAAAGAAAGAGAGAAAGGGACAGAGAAAGAGAGAGGGGGGGAGGGGGGGAGAATTAGGATTTCTTTAACTAGCTAGGAGGCTGCCCAGCTCTCAGCTCATCTTGCCCATACAGTAGGAAATTCTCACCACGTATTTGGGTAGTAAACCTCCACCTGGTGCTTCCTGGTAGTAAAGCTACACCGGGACAGCAGGCGGGCATGTTAGACCTTTGGGGTGGAGAAAAGGGAGGCAGGGAAAGCCCATTGTGTCCCCTCTGGGGGATCCAACCTGGCTCCGGTTATTTCCTCATCCATCACTCCTCACGGGCCATTTAACTTAAAGGGGCAAGCGAGGGCATTTTGCGATAAGGGGCGACAGACGGGCGCTTCGCACGAGGCTGCACATCCTTGACGCAGCTCTAAGGGGCAGCTGCCTGCCAACTGTTTGATGACCCCGTGGCGAACAAGAGTTCCTAACGCTGGCAAAGAGAGCTTAGGAGTTGGCAGAAGATGAGGGGGACTTCAAATTAATTAGGAAGATGGGGAGGTACCCTCAGGCAGGTCTCCATCTGTATCTCTCTTTTCTTCACAGAGCGATTCCTGCTTATTCACTTGCCCTCTTTCACCGGATTTTGGAGTCAGCAGAGAGAGGGGGGGGGAAGGGGGAATTGGAGGGGTTCTACTTCGAAGCGCCCAGGTGTCAGAGTAATCAAAGAGGAAGCAAGGATCATAGAATCATGGGGCTGGAAAGGACCTTGGAGGTAATAATAGAATTAGAATTAGAATTAAAATTAGAATTAGAATTAGAATTAGAATTAGAATTAGAATTAGAATTAGAATTAGAATTAGAATAGAATAGAATAGAAAACAGAGAATAGAATAGAATAGAATAGAATAGAATAGAATAGAGTAGAGTAGAGTAGAGTAGAGTAGAGTAGAGTAGAGTAGAGTAGAGTAGAGTAGACTAGAGTAGAGTAGACTAGAGTAGACTAGAGTAGACTAGAGTAGAATGGAATGGAATGGAATGGAATGGAATGGAATACGGAATGGAATGGAATCTGGAAGGGACCTTGGAGGTCTTCTAGTCCAGCCCCCTGCTCAAGCAGGAGAACCTATACCGCAGGGGTGTCAAACTCAATTTCATTGAGGGCCGCATCAGCATTGCGGTTGCCCTCAGGGGGCCGGGTGGGTATGGCCTGGGTGGGCGTGGCCTACTGGGTGAGCGTGGCTAAAGTGCGTATGGCCTACTGGGTGGGCGTGGCCAGCTCTACATCATTCGCATCAAGGGTGCCTATAGGGACCTGGGCAGGAGTGGGACAGATCTGAGGGTCTCTGGCAGAAGGAGGGTCTCTGGGCCAGGGCCAAGGCAGCGGGGGCCGTTCCCTGTTTCCAGGTTGGCTTCGCGGGCCACATGAAACCACTTCACGGGCCGGATCTGGCCCCCGGGCCTTGTGTTTGACATGTCTGCTATACCGTCTCAGACAGGTCTTCTTGTTCAATCTCCTGCGTGAGGCAGGAGTCCTTGAAGGTCAAAGCCAAAGTTCTACATTATCGGACAAGACCAAGCAAGCGTCAAGCATGTTGACTCCTGGAGTCTTAGTCCAATGAGATCCCATTTACAGTCTGGACTAGAGCTCCAAGAGTCTCCCAGCCAGCGTTCAGGCCTAAAGCGGGACTAGAACTCACTTCCCGAAGTATTGTGTGTGGAGGTTTTCAAGAAGAGACTGGGCAGCCACTTGTCTGGCATGGTATATAGGGTTTTCCTGCTTGAGTAGCGGGCTGGAGTAGGAGACCACCGAGGTCCCTTCCAAATTGGTTGTTCTGGTTCTGCCAAAGGCAGTCGGGTTTAAAGCCTGCGCCTTCATTCAGACTGCACATTGTTGCACATTCCAGAAAGGAAAAGGAGAGCGAAGCTGGGAAGTAGCCGGGAGACGACGGAGGGATTTGTACAAATGCCAGGCAGGTGGAATGCAAATTGGATGCAAACGAGGCTGAAAATGGGTTTTTGCACGACAGGCTCTCTCTATTTTGAGCTGCGAATGTAGCCAGCAACAGGTTTTCACATACGACGTTCTGATGGCTGTCAAAAATATGCCACTTTCTCTGTTTGGCCACTCTTAACAGAAGCTTGGATTTCGGGGGGAAAAACCAGAAAAAACAAAATACTGGACAAAATAAAACTCTGGAGAACCCAGCTGGGTGGTTTTGGGCCAATCACCAGGAGATGGTGAGTTCTAGTCTCCCCCAAACGCATGAAAACCAGCCAGGTGGTTTGGGCCAGTTACAAGGAGACGGTGAGTTCTAGTCCCACCTTACACAGGAAAGCTGGCTGGATGATTTTGAGCCAATCTCAAGGAGACTGTGAGTTCTAGTCCTGCCTTAGCCATGAAAGCTGGCTGGGTGACTTTGGCTCAATCACCAGGAGACGGTGAGTTCTAGTCCTGCCTTAGCCATGAAAGCTGGCTGGCTGACTTTGGGCCAATCACCAGGAGACTGTGAGTTCTAGTCCTGCCTTAGCCATGAAAGCTGGCTGGGTGACTTTGGCTCAGTCACCAGGAGACGGTGAGTTCTAGTTCTGCCTTAGCGATGAAAGCTGGCTGGGTGACTTTGGACCAATCACCAGGAGGTGAGTTCTAGTCTGGACTGTAAGATGGGATCCCATTGGGCTGAGACTTCTTGTCTCAACCCCCAATGGGTTTTTATTTCGCACCAACCAGATTTGCTGAGATCTCGAGTCGAATTGGCAGGCATGAGTGGAAATCCAGCAAGCCAACTGCTGTGCTCTGGCCCTCTCCAGATGGCTGAACAGACCAGGAAGAAAACAGGATGATAATGTTTCAAAGCTGGGGGGAGGGCGGGGGGGGGGAAGAAGAGGTCTTGGCCAATTTCTTCTCTATTCCTTTGCACTTTTGTTGCAGGCCTGGTTGCCATGGCAAGCGAAGAAGGTGGTTTATTTGCTTATTTATAGAAGAATACAGAATAACAAGAAGAGTTGGGAAGGGACCTTGGAGGTCTTCTAGTCCAACCCCCTCCTCAAGCAGGAGGCCCTATACCATTCGGGACAAATTTGCTATCCAGTCTCTTCTTCAAAACTTCCAGTGTTGGAGCATTCACCACTTCTGGAGGCAAGTCGTTCCACTGGTTAATTGTCCTCACTGTCAGGAAATTCCTCCTTAGCTCTAGGTTGCTTCTCTCCTTGACTGGTTTCCATCCGTTGCTTCTTGTCCCGCCTTCGGGCGCTTTAGGGGAATAGATTGTCCCCCTCTCAAATATTGGAAACCTGCTTCCTGATTTATTTTATTTTATTTTGTATCTTTATTTTACTTATTGTACTTTATTTTATATTTTATTTTGTATTTTAGTTATTTTACTTATTTTACTTTATTTTTTATTATTTTATTATTTTATTTTGTATCTTACTTATTTTACTTTACTTTATTTAATTTTATTTTTTATTTTGCATTATTTTATTTTATCTGAGCTCCTTGAACCCTACGGGTCCACCGAATCTACTCCCTTGCAGCTACAAAGATGATTAAGGAGGGATGAATAAAGTTTATTACTGCTTTCTCTTTTCCCTTCAGATCTGTTTCGCCTTTGATCATTCAGAGTTCTCTTCCTTTCAAGTCCCTGCACGAATCTGTTTCCTTGCTTGGAAAAAACAAACAAAAAAAAACAACAAATCTAAAGTGAAGCTTGGGAAAAGATGTATTTTATGGCGAGAGGGCCACGGATTGGCTTTTTGATACAAAGGACGCTCTTTCAGATTGTTTTTCGGAGGTACAATTTAAAAATAAAAACAAAAACCCCTCCGGCAAAAATTGGACTGGCATGAAACTGGCACATTCCATCCCAAGGTTAGGCTAGGCTAGGCTAGGCTAGGGAAGGAAGGAAGGAAGGAAGGAAGGAAGGAAGGAAGGAAGGAAGGAAGGAAGGAAGGAAGGAAGGAAGGAAGGGGTAAAAGAGGGAAGGAATAGAATAGAATAGAATGGAGCTGGAAGGGATCTTGGAGGTCTTCTAGTCCAGCCCCCTGCTCAAGCAGGAGAACCTATACCATCTCAGACAAGTGACTCTCTAGCCCAGGGGTAAGCAAACCTCGGCTCTTTTATGACTCATGGACTTCAACTCCCAGAATTCCTGAGTCAGCATAGCTATGCTGACTCAGGAATTCTGGGAGTTGAAGTCCATGAGTCATAAAAGAGCCGAGGTTGCCTACCCCTGGTCTAGCCTCTTCTTAAAAATCTCCAGCGATGGAGCGCCCACGACTTCTGGAGGCAAAGCTGTCCCACTGGTTGATTGTCCTCACTGTCAGGAAGTTTCTCCTTAATTCCAAGCTGCTTCTCTCTTTGATCAGTTTCCAACCATTGTTTCTCGTCTTTAACTCTGGTGCTCTGAAAACGTGTGGTCCATTTCTGTCTGAATCTTTTTGATTTATTTTGATTTATTTGTGTGGGGGTTTTTTTGGTGGGGGGGAGAGCAGAATTTTAATAATCAGTGGTATGAGAGCCATGCTCCAACGACTTAGGAATTTGCTGGCAGACAAGCAGAGTTTCGAATCCAGCCTTGGCGCCCCTTAATGGTTTAGTTCCACGGTGGCTGCTGGCTGACCCCCGACTCAGCACAGCTGCCCAGCTGCCCATTTCCTCTCCAGTCACAGCTCAACGATCAAGAGCCACAAGCAGCTTTGGCAACGAAAGGAAGGACCATTTCGTACCTTCGACTTAAAACAGGCTTTTAATTCGGTTAAGTCGCCATAAGCGCTTCTTTGGCTAGGTGCCCTTGCGGCCGCCTCACCTTGTTGATTTTGTTGGTTTTGGGGAGCGTCTGGCTGATGTGCAGATCTGAATATCTGGGGGGTTTTCGCAGCGGATTGTTGATGTCACATGGCACGGATTCTGTCCGGACTAATCTTGCTGAATCAAAAACAAAAGAGAGAGAGAGAGAGAAAGAAAGAGAAAAGGCTGGAGAAGAGGAAAATAAAAATAAAGAAAAGAGGCGGAGCGTAATAGCCCACCTTCCGCAATCTGTAATTTTATCATATCGTAAACATCATTATCATAAACATATATGGTATGTTTAAATGTGTGTTATGTACGTGCACGCTTTGAGAGCAAGCAACTAAATTTCGTTTTTAATGTGTGCCTTTGTGTCCACAGGAAAAAATGACAATAAAGATTATCTATCTATCTATCTATCTATCTATCTATCTATCTATCTATCTATCTATCTATCTATCATCACATTCATATCTCTGTCCGTCCGTCCGTCCATCGTCTATCTATCTATCTATCTATCTATCTATCTATCTATCTATCTATCTATCTATCTATCTATCTATCTATCTATATCTCTGTCTGTCTGTCCGTCCATCCATCTTATCTATCCATCCATCCATCCATCTCTATCTATCTATCTATCTATCTATCTATCTATCTATCATCACATCCATATCTCCGTCCATCCGTCCATCATCTATCTGTCTGTCTGTCTGTCTGTCTGTCTGTCTGTCTATCTATCTATCTATCTAGCTAGCTAGCTAGCTAGCTAGCTAGCTATCATCACATCCATATCTCCGTCCGTCCATCTATCTATCTATCTATCTATCTATCTATCTATCTATCTATCTATCTATCTATCTATCTATCTATCTATCTATCTATCTATCTATCTATCACCATCCATATCTCTGTGTCTGTCCGTCCATCCATCTTATCTATCCATCCATTATCTATCTATCTACCTACCTATCTATCTATCTATCTATCTCTCTATCTATCTATCCATCCATCCATCCGTCATCCCAACTGACCGGAGAGGTAAACTCTCCCAAGACCAAAACTCTTCCTTGCAGAATTGGTGAGAAAGCCGAGGGAGGAAGGAGTTTGCACAGGGAGAAACTGCAAGGACCGAGGGGTTTGGAAGCCCTGGGAAGGGAAGGGCGATTGGAATATGAAGAAGGAGGGAGGGGAATGTTCGTAAGTAGGAAGTCAGCCGAGGACCCCGTCGCCTTTTGTTCTGGGACCCAAAGCAAACGAGAAATGGAACTGTAGTGGCTCTTACCTCCACGGTGGATGATCAGCAGGTGGCAAGGGGGGGCCTCTTTGGTACATTTGTTGTGGCACTTTAGCCTAGGAGAAATCAAGCAGAGGAAGCGCTGATTTGAGGCTCAGCTCCTGGAAAGGTGGACTTCAGAAACAGTCAAGCCGGAGGATTAGCGCCCTTCCGGAAGAAGCGCAAAGGGGTTTCTTTGCATTTATTTATTTATTGGGCTGATATCCCACCTTTGCTATATATATTTTTTTTATAAACAATTCAAGGGGAAGAACATACCTAAATACTCCTATTTTCCCCGCCACGACAACCCTGTGAGGTGGGTTGGGCTGAGAGAAAGGGGCAGGCCCAAAGTCACCAGCCGGCTTTCATAGCTAAGGTGGGACTAGAACTCACCATCGCCCAGTAATTGGCCCAAACTTCACCCAGCTCCCTTTCATGCCTAAGGCAGGCTAGAACTCACAACTCCTGGTGATTGGCCCAAAGTCACCCAGCCGGCTTTCATGCGTAAGGTGGGACTACAATTCACCGTCTCCTGGTGATTGGCCCAAAGTCACCCAGTCATCTTTCATGCTTAAGGCAGGACTACAATTCACTGTCTCCTGGTGATTGGCCCAAAGTCACCCAGCCGGCTTTCATGCCTAAGGCAGGACTACAATTCACCGTATCCTGGTGATTGGCCCAAAGTCACCCAGCCATCTTTCATGCTTAAGGCAGGACTAGAACTGACAGTCTCCCAGTTCTTAGCCTGGTGCCTTAACCACTGGAGCAAACAACCCAGCCACAACAGTTTGGTATGCTAGGTGTCTGGGAAACGCACAACCCACAAAAAGGGAGACGTACTTGCAGTTTTTACATTTCAGCCCAAACAACATTCCTTTCCCACAGACAGTGCACGTCTGGGACATCCAATACTTTGTGGAAAACCTGGAGGGAGAGAGAGAGAGAGAGAGAGAGAGGAGAAAAAGAGAGAAAGACAGAGAGAGAAAGGAAAGAGAGAGAGAAGGAAAGAAAGAGAAAGGAAAGAGAGAGAGGTTGACCTCTGTTAAGTCTATAAAAGCTTCTTCTTCTCCAAATGAGTATTTCTCACCAAAATCTCCCATGCTTTCCGCGGCCTGAGTTCCCCAGTCACCCAAGCCTGAATTACTTATTGATTTTGTCGTAGCAAGCCCATACAAATCAATCGCAACTCACTTGCTCTTAGTATTTAACGCAAGTGAGATTTTTTTTTTAAGCCAGTCAAAACCAACTATATATCCACGGGGGGTGGGGGGTGGGGGGGCAAAGAGGGCAGTTGGGGACTTTGCTAACTTTTTACGGCCACCAGTAAAATCCCCAAACCAACACAATATTAGTTGGCCTGAAGTTCAATTTCGACAATAGAGCAGGCTGCTGTCCCCGAATGACTGCATCACCTTGGAGTAACTTTTTGTGCCTACATTTTCTCCTGGTGCTTACTATGGTTACTAAAGGAATCGGCTTATTGTTTTATTTTCCTGTTTCCCCAAGTATCCATAGTTACCAGTCAGAATGATGCACAGGAAGACTGAGTGATATTTGTTGAGGGCCCACGAGGAGGATATAAAGAGCTATTCTTGCATCAATTATATCGTAAAATACAATCGCTGTCTCTACCAAGGCTCTACAAGTCCCCCGTGTGTTTGTGTGTGTGTGTGTGTGTGTGTGTGTGTGTGTGTGTGTGTGTGTGTGTGTGTGTGTGTGTTCATTATACCTGTGTTTGATTGAGTTTCCAAGATCCCGTCGAGGAATTTGTGGGGACCAGCGAGGTACTGACAGCGTATCTGGAGACAAGGGGAGGAAGACAAGAAGAATTCAGTGGGGGGGGGGGAAAGAGGCAAACTCACTTTCCCTTTGGCCATAGGGAGGATCTGGTTAATCAGGGGTTAGTGATACTATTAGTTTTCTGATTACTTTTGGGAATATAGGTAACTGTTCTTCATCGAAATAATAAGAACTGTATTATTTCAAGGTTTTGCAAAGAAGACATTTTGGGGGAAAAAGGGAAATCAAGCAAAGGTACTGTGTGGATTATGGATTATGGAAACCAACGGTTAATGATTCTTCTTGGCAAATGTAAAGCCAGCAAACACGCTGCTTACCAAATATTAAGTGATTTATGTTTTTTTTTAAAAAAAATCAATAAAATATATGGAGTAAAAAAAAAAAGAAAAGAAAATCAGCCAGCAGTTGCCCTCAGACAACAAACAGTGTGGTGACTACGGCAATGAGAACATGAAGAGTTTACCTGGTTTAGACTTAAAAGCATCAGGTGATGTTATTTAGATAACATTTTGTCTCAGCTAAACTGAAACTAGCGCTGAACCGTTGGCTTTTAAAATATGGCTGCTCTCAAATCTTACCTAATTTCTCCTGATCTACTCTTGAGGGGGACGGGGGGGGCGTTCACTCTCAAATCTATCCATATTTAGGCAGGGCTTGAAATGTAGACACACACACACACATACACACAGACAAAAGTCACTGGAAAAAAATGTGGCGCGGAGGCCCGTTGCGTCCTTTGCCCAAGACACAAAGAGGTAATCTTCTCTCTTAACACGATGCCCAGCTGTGTGGTGGTTTGAACACCCGCCGGGTTAGAGGGGTTGGTGAACGTCATTCTTCCATCAAAACACACACACACACACCTCTGGCTCTCCAGATGCTTGACATTTCATCCCCACCCCACCACCCCGGTTCTGCTCCTGACCCACGGGAAGGAAGCCTTCTCCTGCAGACTTGTAAATTTCTGCTTGCAAGAATAAACACTTGGCTTGCCTCGAAGAGCAAATTAAAAGAAGGCTGCTGACCGTCGAAGCGAGGCGTCCGTTTATATTTCTCTTTTTAAGCCAGGGGCCCTCCGCCGGAGGGGAAAAAAAAATCAAATGGATTCTCAAAGACCGAAATGCCATTTCTGAGCAATGTATACACCTGGACTGCTGGAATTTGACCATCTGTAGCAGGCAAGGAGGCAGCGCGGGACACACACACACACACCCGAGGGTTTTCTACATACATCAGTCAATCTTTATGGAGGCTTTGAATGCCGCAGTTTGCTTTCGGATCCCAGTTTGCTAGCCCAGGCAGGTGAAGGTGTTTTTTTAATGATGTGCCATTTTGGAAGGTTACATTTGCATCCGATTTCCTGTGGGGTAGCAAAAGCTCCCTTCGCTGCGTAAGAAACCCGCAACTTAGAGAGAGCGAGACGGTTTGTTTTACGCGCCGAAGAAAGAAAGAAAGAAAAAGTTGCAGAGTAGCTAGGAAGCCAGTATGGTTAGCCTTCCGATTCCGGCCGGGAAGGATGTTATCAGTGGGAAATGACCAAAATTCATGCCAAGCTTGCTCTGTCTTCAGGTGGGAAGGTGACTTTTGGCCATACAGGCAAGTCCTCGGCTTACAACAGTTTGCTTCGTGGCCGTTCAAAGTCGCATCACGGGTAAAAAAGGGACTTGCGACCGTTTTTCACACTTACGGCCATTGTGGTCACCTGATTGAGCCAGCCGTGTCCTTTTCTAAATGACTCCATTGCATTCCCCTTGGCCTGGTTTCTATGTTGCCTCTCACCCATCGGGCCAATAGGCCACGTTTTCAGGTCGGCCTTGACTTACGGCCAATTGCCATAGTTACGACGGATCCTCCAAAAGCTACTTAGGACCCAATTTTGACACCTCAAGGTTGCAGGTGCAGGCAAAGTGACCAATTGGGGGCTCTTGGCAACTGGCCTCCGTTTACAACTGCTTGCAGTCCCTGGGCTGCGATTTATTATGGTCTGGCTGGAACCCCCTTTTTTTTCGCCGTGGTCGTTAAGCAAATCACTGCAGTTGTTAAGTGAACCCCCACGGTCGTTAAGTGAATCCGTTTCCCCCCCCATTGATTTTGCTGGTCGGAAGCCGGGATGGGAAGGTTGCAAGCGGCAATCACATGACGGAGGGATGCTGCCACGGTTGTAAATACAGGTAGTCCTCGAGTTATGACCGCCGTGGGGCCTCGAATTTATGTTACTAAGTGAAACGTGTGTTAAGGGAACTTTGCCTCCTTTTATGACTTTTCTGTTAAGGGAATCATTGCTGTTGTTAAGCTATTGACAGGGCTGTTAAAGGAATCTGGATTCCCCCCCCCCTCGACAACCCTGGGACATAGCGACCGTCACAAATACAAGTCAGTTGCCAAGCGCCAGAATTGTGATCACGTGACCGCTGCACGTAAGTGTGAAAAACGGTCTAAGTCTTTTTTTTCCTTCCCCAATGGCGTCGTTAACTTGAACCGGTTGCTAAACCGATGGTTGTAAGTCAAAGTCCTGATGGGTCCAAGCCAAATGGTCTCACCTGCTCCCAGCTTCTTAGGTTGCCCAGCTCAACCCTTAGGATTTCTACCTGCCCTTTATCCCAGTCTCTCGTTCGTTTTATTTATTTGATTGAATTTATCTGCCACCCATTTCAACCATTTTAGCGGCACTTCTAGACTGGGGTCCCAAAATCCTGCACCTACCTCCGTGGAGGAATTGGCGTCTCAATCACTGGGCATTAAAACAAAGTTATCTGCCCAAGAGCCCTGGGAAAGCGGCCGATTTACGCCACTCAAGATCCGCTCTGGGTTTCAGAAATGCCGTTTGCTCATCGCTAGATCACCTTCCACGAACCAGCTGCCCCCTCCTCCCCCCTCCTCTCTTCCCCCTCCTCCCCCCCTCCTCCTTTGTGGACCCAGGCAATTACAGATGCTTACCTGAAGTTAAATTAAGCCCTCTGCTTTAGCACACTTTATTTCGACTGACTTTTACTCAATTAAATCCTGCTATTTTACAGAGACAGCGGGGAGGCGGAAAGAGGGGACTAGCTGAGGCACTTAATTATTTTCTATAAGGTGTTCATCGCCATATATATATATATATATATATATATATATATATATATATATATATATATATATATATATATATATATATATATATATATATATATATATATATATATATATATATATATATATATATATATATATATATATATATATATATATATATATATATATATATATATATATATATATATATATATATATATATATATATATATATATATATATATATATTCGTAGATTTTCATGGGTACAGGTATGTAGGTCTTGGCATATTGGGGTCTTTTCCCGTGTAAGATTGAGAGTGTCTTGGCGACGTTTCGACGAGGTCCCACTTGTCATCTTCAGGCTGGTGTCTTCGGTTTCGTGCTTTGCTCGGGAAAAGACCCGAATACGCCAAGACCTACACACACACACACACACACACACACATATACATGGTAAAGGTTCCCCCGCACATGCGTGCTAGTCGTTTCCGACTCTAGGGGCCGGTGTTCATCTCCGTTTCAAAGCCGAAGAGCCAGCGCTTGTCCGAGGACGTCTCCGTGGTCCTGTGGCCGGCATGACTAGACGCCAAAGGCGCACGGAACGCTGTTACCTTCCCACCGGAGTGGCCCCTATTTTTCTACTTGCATTTTTACGGGCTTTCGAACTGCTAGGTTGGCAGAAGCTGGGACGAGTAACAGGCGCTCACTCTGTTACGCAGCACTCGGGATTCGACCCACCAAACTGCCGATCTTCTGATCGACAAGCTCAGCGTCCTAACCCACTGAGACACCGCGTCCCAGAGTTCGCAATTCCGCATATATATATGTGTGTGTGTGTGTGTGTGTGTGTGTGTGTGTGTGTGTATACATATACATATACATATATATGTGTTTGTGTGTATGTGTATATATGTGTGTATATACACATATACATATACATATACATATACATATACAGGGACGCGGTGGCTCAGTGGGTTAGGACACTGAGCTTGTCGATCAGAAGGTCGGCAGTTTGGTGGGTCGAATCCCGAGTGCCGCGTAGCAGAGTGAGCGCCTGTTACTCGTCCCAGCTTCTGCCAACCTAGCAGTTCGAAAGCACGTAAAAATGCAAGTAGAAAAATAGGGACCACTACGGTGGGAAGGTAACAGCGTTCCGTGCGCCTTTGGTGTCTAGTCATGCCGGCCACATGAGCACGGAGATGTCCTTGGACAAGCGCTGGCTCTTCGGCTTTGAAACGGAGATGACCACCGGCCCCTAGAGTCGGAAACGACTAGCACACATGTGCGGGGGAACCTTTACCTTTTTATACATATACACATATACACATATACACATATATATACACATATATATACACATATACATACATATATATATATATATATATATATATATATATATATATATATATATATATATATATATATATATATATATATGTATATATATCTCGTGTAGCGGAATTGCGACCTCTGCACAAAGCCTTGGAAAAACCCTCTGTGACTCGCAGGCAATTATCTTCATTACAGGCGCGATGGATGGAGGATCAGAAGTATTAACAAGGCCCCCAGTGTTTGCGGTGTGCCAGGCAAAGAGGGAGAGGATTGAAACGCTGCTGCTGCTGCTGCAGAGAGAGTGCTGGGCAAGCTCATTTGCTATTTTCTTCTCTAAGCCCAAGAAGATGAAACGGCAGCAATTTCCTTGATGATAAAAAGGGGAATTGCAGCAATAACGGGGCGACTTGCATTGTATTGTGAGGTTATTCGACCCACAAAGAAAGAGAAGTATTGAAATTCCACAGTGGAGTGAATGGGTTTTAAAACTGTTCCAATTAGTGGAGGGAGAAGAGACCCCTCTCAAAATATTGCTCTGAGGTACCCAAATCAGCCCACCTCCTCCAAATTTCGTCTTCAAATGGGTGTTCATCAGATATCCAATTAAGGCAAAAAAATGTCCCAGGAGGTGCCAGCCAAATTATGAGAGCATCTCAATTTGACAGGAGATTCTAAACAGATCCTAGAGGGGTCTGTCTCTGTCTCTCTCTGTCTCTCTCTCTCTCTGTCTCTCTTTTTCTCCCTCCCTCGCTTTGGTGATTATCTTTCAAGGCAAAAGCTGACAAATCAAAAGACGTTGGAAAACCTCAAGGTTTATCCTTTTACAGATTTGCATAAGGTGCTTCTCAGATGACTGACACAGAGCAAGTGTTTCGCAAAGTGTCTGTGTGGCAAAACAGTCAAGCGATGCGTCTAACATTGTCACGTTCCCTTTCTTTGAGGGTTTTGCATCTCATTTTTTTCTCTCCCCCTCTTCTGGGTAAAAGATGTACATAGGGGGGAAAAATCGGTTGGAACTATCTTCGGGGAACAAATAAATGTTTGTTTTAACCCATGTCCATATTGTTGAACAATTCTGGCCCAAAATAGGATCTGTACAAGGGGGTATAGGGACGACTTCCCTAATTCAACATCTGTTTGCCTCCAGAAGTTGTGGGTGCTCCATCGCTGGAGGTTGTCAAGAAGAGACTGGACAGCCATTGGTCAGGTATGGTATAGGATCTCCTGCTCAAGCAGAGGGTTGGACTAGAAGACCTCCAAGGTCCCTTCCATCTCTATTCTGGACAAACGGTTGTCCGGCCTCTTTTAAAAAAAAAACTTCAACGATGGAGCACCCACAACTTCTGCAGAAAAGGTACTCCACTGATTAATTGTTCTCGCTGTTCGGGAAACGTCTCCTTAGTTCTAGATTGGATCTCTCTTCAAAGATCTTCCACCAGTTACTTCCCCTGTTTTGCTCTTCTCTGTGAGAGTCCCTCAAGTGCGGGAAGACCGCTTTAATACCAACCCGCTTTAATACCAACTCTTCAGATGGCTAGACATCCCCAGATCCTGCAACCGTTCTTCATATGTTTTAGCCTCCGGTCCCCTAATCATCTTTGTCACTCTTCTCTGCACACTATCTAGCATTTCAGCATCTTTTTGGTATTGCAGTGACCAGGATTGGATGCGGTATTCCAAGTGGGGTCTCACCAGAGTGGCATGAAGCAACAGATCAATGCAATGCCTTTCACCTGGGCAACGACGGGACCTGCCTCCTCTTGAAGGGCCTTGTAAATAGGGGTCCTTGGTGCTCTCTGAGCTTGGTTGTTTTCTTGCAGATGTTTCATGACCCAAGTGGATAACATTATCAGTGTGAGGAGGGAATGGGGTTTGTGGAATGAAAGAGGAGGATGATGATTATGGCGTCCCTGGTGCTCTCTGAGCTTGGTTGCTTTCTTGCAGATGTTTCATGACCCAAGTGGATAACATTATCAGTGCGAGGAGAGAATGGGGTTTGTGGAACGGAGGAGGAGGAGGAGGAGTATGGGGTCCCTGGTGCTCTCTGAGCTTGGCTGTTTTCTTGCAGATGTTTCATGACCCAACTAAGTAACATTGTCAGTGCTAGTTACCTAGTTTGGGTCATGAAACGTCTGCCAGAAAACAACCAAGCTCATAGGGCTCTGAGAAGTCCTCATCTCAACCCGGAGCTACACATATTCTCCTTTATTGCTACCTTGTAAATAGGGCAAGAAAACAGGGCCGCTGCCTGGCAGCTCCTGAAAAGATGCCATCAGGTAACAGATGCCAGAGCCGCCCCAAGGACCCCAGGAGATTTTTCTGAGCAGCTGCCATTCAACTCAAGATGAGTGCCAGTACCCCAGGCGCCGAGAGGAAAACTTAGCTTGGCAATCCAAGCCAGGCTGTATCATAACTGATGTCAGCGGCACCAGCCGAAGGGAAGCCTTAGGCCCCGGGGGCAGACAATAGCCAGGGTGTCTTGACCCCTTCCATCTGGATGTCTTCTCCAGTTAGTCGGCCTCCACCAGCGTGGTTGTTTTTCTCTCTGCCAGATTGTCAAGGAGAAGCATGGGGCTGACACACCGATGCAAAAGCAGGACAATGCTGTCAAAGCCTGCTCCGGAGCATCTCCCGGTCTGTCATATTAATTAACCTGGGATGACTAGGGCTGAATCACAGCAGCATAACACAGTTGGAAGGGACCTTGGAGGTCTTCTAGTCCAAGCCTCTGCTCAAGCAGAACTCTATACCATCCACCATTGGCTCTGTAGGCATCGGCAAGGCTTAAGGCTACCCTTTGGGCTCGACCTATGGAGGAAGATTATTAGCTGAGGCAGGGGTCTTAACAGAATTACAAACTTACAGAGTTGGAGGGGACCTTGGAAGTCTTCTACTCCACAAGTCATAAAAGGGCCATGTTTGAAGACCCCTGTTGTATAGCAATCACAATTTCAAACAAAGTTGAGACTAGATTGGAAGAGCCATGCTTATCTTCTCTCTCTCTCCCTCCCTCCATCTCCCTCTCCCTTTCCTCCCCTCCCTCCCTTTCTCCCTCCCTCTCCTCTCTCTCCCTCCCTCCCTCTTTCTCCCTCCCTCCCTCTCTCTCCCTCCCTCCCTCCATCTCCCTCTTCCTCTCCTCCCTTCCCCTCCATCCCTTTCTCCCTCCCTCTCCTCTCTCTCTCTCCCTCCCTCCCTCTTTCTCCTTCCCTCTCTTTCTCCCTCCCTCCCTCCCTCTCTCTCTCTCTCTCTCTGACTGTCTGTCTCCCTCTTCTCCTTCCCTCGGAACTACCTGCCAGGTCAGACTTACTTGTGGAGAACAAGCCATCCGTATGGACCGGAGGAGTGGAAGGAAGGAAGGGAGGGTGCCCGACGAAAAAGGACCGCAAGGATCGCTCAGACAGGAGAGGAGAGCGCTGAGCAGGGATGTTCTCACAGCTCCCCACGCTGTTGTGAATCTTGAGGTTCAGGGGCTTATCCTTCTTCTTGACCCTGGGAGGGAAAGAAAAGGGAACGAGCCGTGAGAAGAGGATAACCGCGGGAGGAGAGCTTTTTTAGGTTTAGCATAAAGTCGGCAGAGGTCAGAAGCTAGAGAAAGAAGAAGAAACTAGTTAGATTGTCCAAAAATGTCCCAGCCCGCCAATCCGTTTCAGGTCATGATGAGGGCCACCCGGGACACTGCAGCCGTCATAAATATGAGCCAGTTGCCAAGCGTCCGAATTTTGATCACGGCGGCGTGGGGAAGCGGCAACGGTCGTCCGTGTGAAAAATGGCAGTTAGTCACTTTTTCCCCCAGTCTCGTCGTACGTTTGAACGGTCCCTGAACGAACTGTTGTAAGTCGAGGACTTACAGTATTTGAGTTGAGGGCCACCCTGAAAGGCAAGCTATGCCCAACATTAAAACAAAACAAATCAATGAGTGATGCAATAATAATTCCTCTTCCCGTCATCAGCAAAGTGGGAATGGATTTCTTGGAAGAGGTCAACGCTGCCTGGTTTGGACACTGACCAGAACTGTCCCACCTTACTACTACTTCTAGCAGCCTTCCTCCGCTTGCTCGGTATCCGTAAGAGAGGAAAGCCGGCTTTGCAAAGGAGGCCCACCTGTTCTGCTGCTCAAGCCTCAAGGAGGAAACAAGTGGATTTTGCAAGGAACCAAGTGGATTCCCACCCCCACCCCCGCCCCAAACTCAGTGCTTTCTGCCCTCTTGTGGTGAAATTCCAAGCTTGGCCCCGTGGAGATGCAGAACACAACCCCTTCCCACCTGGCTAATTTCTCCCGGAAACCGCGGGCCAATTTAGCTTGTCTGGCCAACGGGAATCCTGATTTATGGCAGGCCCGGAACGAGGCAACTTCCCCCTTCCAGACCCGGGAAACATGTTTTAAGAATCACCGCCTCAATTTGTCTCTGTCGCCAGACCGTTTTTTTTTTTTGTTTTTTGCTCCTTCCTGACAGGCTGTTCAGCCGAGCTGCAGAAAGGACTTTGGGACCAAAAAAAAAACAACAACCTGGTTCACATCCTCGAGATGGAATGAAGGATCCAACGCTTTCCCCCAAGATGAGATTTCCCAGGAAGAAATCTGGCTCTGCTCCATCCTTGGCCCTTGTTTCGGAACCTTCCGAAATGCACCGGCGATGCAAATGCAAGCAACCCTCGAGTTATGACCACAACTGAGTCCCAACTTTATGTTGCTAAGCGAGAAATCGGTTAAGTCAATTTTTACCCCATTTTGCCTTGGCTAAGTGACTCGCTGCAGTTGTTAAGTTAGCAGCACGGTTGTTAAGGGAATCTAGCTTCCCCGTTGACTTTGCTTCTCAGAAGGTCGAAAAAAGGGGGATCACATGACCCCGGGACACTGCAACCCGTCATAAGTACGAGTCATTTGCTAAGGGTTTGAATTTTGAGGTAGGTACAACTGTCGTAAGTGGGGGAAACGGTCATAAGTCTCTTTCTTCCGTGTTGTTGTAACTGCAAACAGTCAATAAATGAACTGCTGTAAGTCTAGGACTTATCTTTACTCTCTTTTTCAGCCTTAGCAATTTGGGACTGGGGGTGGGTGGGGGAAGAGACAGATGCAAAGTTACGCACTGGAGAAAATAATGTGCAACAATGTGCAACAGAGCATGGCGCGGCTGAGCAAAATGTGCACCCTACCAAAAGCCTGTGCAACGGAAGACACACCAACGAAATTGCACAAGAACCTTTGTGCAAATGTTTTCTGGCCAAGTCACAGGCAAATCAAGAACATCCATTGACATAGAAGGCGGCAACAAAACTGACGGCCCATCCCTCACATTTCTCCACAACCATATTCACAAATCCCTGGGTTCTCGACCTGTGGTCCGCGGACCCCTGGGGGGGGAGGGCATGGTGTCATCACAGGGGATCCACAAAGGCTTGAAGAAATTTTATGATTTAAGTCTTGAATTAAGTCTTGGGGCTCCTTGTACAAAAGGTATTTAAAGGTGGTCCCTGGTGAAGAAAAGGTTGAGAAGCACTGCCCTAGAGGAACGGAAGGAAAACCTATGACTTCCTGTTTCATTCTATAGAATAGGATAGCATAGGATAGAATAGAATAGAATAGAATAGAATAGAATAGAATAGAATAGAATAGAATAGAATAGAATAGAATAGAATAGAATAGAATAGAATAGAATAGAATAGAATAGAATAGAATATGGAACACAACAGAATAGAATAGAATAGAACAGAACAGAACAGAACAGAACAGAATAGAATAGAATAGAATAGAATAGAATAGAATATGGAACACAACAGAATAGAATAGAATAGAATAGAATAGAATAGAATAGAATAGAATAGAATGGAATGGAAGTAATGGATGGAAGTTCATTAAAGAAAGATCCAACCAAGAACTACGGAGAAATTTCTTGACAGTGAGAACAATTAATCAGTGGAACTTCCAGAAGCTCTGGGTGCTCCATTACTGGAGGTTTTTAAGAAGAGACTGGACAGCCATTTGTCTAGGATGGTATAATGTGTCCTGCTTGAGCAGGGGTTGGACTAGAAGACCACCAAGGTCCCTTCCAAATAGAATAGAATAGAATAGAATAGAATAGAATAGAATAGAATAGAATAGAATAGAATAGAATAGAATAGAATAGAATAGAATAGAACAGAATAGAATTCTTCATTGGCCAAGCGTGATTGGACATACGCAAGGACTTTGTCTCCGGTGCATAAGCTCTCAGTGTACATACGAGCAACAACCAGCACAAAATCCCAAAACGGTTTCTGAGTAGAAACAAAATCGTGTTCTTTTCTTTAATCAAAGCAGTCAATTTTGCCATCTCTGTTAACTCCATTAACTTTTGCAAGCCATTCGTGCATGGTAGGAATCAAAGTATCCTTCCATTTTCGTCCGTATGTATTCTTGCTGCCATCAACATACCTAACTTTACCCGTTTTAAGATGTGTGGACGTCAACTCCCAGAATGTCTCAGCCAGGGATTCTGGGAATTGAAGTCAACGCATCTTAAAAATGGGGAAGGTCGGGAAAGCTTGCCGTAATCGAACGAACCAAGACGGAGCATGAGGCATCAATCCAGTCCCATCTTGCTCGTGTTTTGTTTTTTTTTAAGCGGTCACGGAACTCATCCTGGATATGCTGCAACAGGTGGTCCCCCTTTGGGAGATGAAGCCTTGATGAACAAACCAGGATAAGAAAAATGACCCATCTTGCCTGAAGTTTCGGTCCTGTGTGCTTTCCAAACAGAGGCCTGTCCCTAAAAGGTCACAGCAAGGAAAAGTAACAGAGCCTGCAAAAACCCTGCGTTCTTTCCTCCCGATCCGCAACAGACATCCTTCTGGTGGTGCCTGTTTTCAACACATGCCCTTCAGCTCTGTGGGCATCTGGAGAAACCTCGGCTAGGAAATGACTTCATTGGAGCATCTCCAGACCTTACTGAGCGATGCCTCTGACAAAGACTGGAGCAAGGGTCCAGGAAGGAAGGAAAGAAAGAAGGGAAGGGAGGGAGGGAGGGAGGAGAGAGCGAAAAACAATTAGCTATGCTCTTTCTAATATGTTAATTGTTTCCTAGCACAGGGAAATATGCTGTTTGCTTTCAGATGCCAGGGCTCATGCTGTAACCAATTTATTTCAGGAAGTTTGTATGGTCGCCCACTCGGGCTTACAATTGCCCCCATGAGCCAAAAGGACAAGCCTTCCTTCCTTCCTTCCTTCCTTCCTTCGTTTTTTCTTCCTTCTTTCTTTTCTTCCTTTCTTCCTTCCCTCCTTCCTTTTCTTTCTTCCTTCCCTCCGTTCTTCCTTCCTTCCTTCCTTTTCTTCCTTCTTTTCTTCCTTCCTTCCTTTTCTTCCTTCCCTCCGTTCTTCCTTCCTTCCTTCCTTTTCTTCCTCCCTTCCTCCTTCCCTTCCTTCCTTCCTTCTTCCTTCCTTCCTTCCTTCTTTCTTCCTTCCTTCCTTCCTTTGTTCTTCCTTCCTTCCTTCCTTCCTTCCTTTTCTTCCTTCCCTCCGTTCTTCCTTCCTTCCTTCCTTTTCTTCCTTCTTTTCTTCCTTCCTTCCTTTTCTTCCTTCCCTCCGTTCTTCCTTCCTTCCTTCCTTTTCTTCCTCCCTTCCTCCTTCCCTTCCTTCCTTCCTTCTTCCTTCCTTCCTTCCTTCTTTCTTCCTTCCTTCCTTCCTTTGTTCTTCCTTCCTTCCTTCCTTCCTTCCTTCCTTCCTTCCTTTTCTTCCTTCCCTCCGTTCTTCCTTCCTTTCTTCCTTTTCTTCCTCCCTTCCTTCCTCCCTCCCTTCCTTCCTTCCTTCATTCTTCCTTCCTTCCTTCCTTCTTCCTTCCTTCCTTCCTTTGTTCTTCCTTCCTTCCTTCCTTCCTTCCTTCCTTCCTTTTCTTCCTTCCCTCCGTTCTTCCTTCCTTCCTTTTCTTCCTTCCTTCCTTCCTTCATTCTTCCTTCCTTCCTTCTTCCTTCCTTCCTTCCTTCCTTTGTTCTTCCTTCCTTCCTTCCTTCCTTCCTTCCTTCCTTCCTTTTCTTCCTTCTTTTCTTTCTTTCTTTCTTCCTTCCTTCCTTCCTTCCTTCCTTGCCTGCCTGCCTCTCCCCCTCCTCCCCCTCCTCTCTGCCTGTCTCTCTCTTTCATATATACATAGCACAAACCTTTCACCCCTTCACTATCGTCATGCAGCTCCACTTTTTTTCTGCCCCTGGGGCAGATTCTGCTGCTTCCTCCTTTGTGGATCTCCTCATTGCCGTTCGGAGGGCTCCAAGCCAGCTCCTGCTTCCGAAGCCAAGGGCTCCTTCTGCTGGGTGACTGGACATCTCAGAAGCCCATCGGCAGCACTACGGCCGTGAGTTCTGCACCGCCGCCAGGCTTCCTGTCCACAAAGCCCAGAGGCAGCAATGCCCCTGAACATTCGGGACGGGATGGCTGAAAGGCCTGGTCACGACGGCCCTCCGAGGGCAACGCACGGAACACCGCGGTTCTTTCAGCTCTGCCTTCGCAAAGCAGCCAGGCCTGGCTTATTGTAGGACCCGCATGCTTAGTTCCACAGCAGCAATCGTGGAAGTGAGAATCCAAGCTAGCTCATGCAACCTCCCCCCACCCCCAGCCCCCCAGCCCCGCCTCATTTTGCTCATCCTCACCTAGTACAAAGCTCCACTTTTCCAAGGTCTCTCATTAGCCCCTGAAATTGGGAGGCTGTTTCCCTCCCCCCCCCCGTCCCCCACTCTCAACCCGCCTTCCCCCAGACCTATACATCAGCGACAGGCCGAAATATTTAGCAAGAAAATCATTGCATGGTGACAGCTCTCATTATTAGGAAGGATGAGTGATTCTCAACAGAGGTTTTTGCTGACGACCCTCCCTCCCCCCCATGCACTTTCCACTGGTAAGGATGAGGAGGGGGAGGAGAAATGAACGATGATTTGAGCCTGACATCATTCATCTGTCTGTAATGCCGAAGGAAACCAGCAAAAAAGGGCTGGTTAGTCTGGGTGCTGGAACGCTGGAATGCTCCAGAGGAGGACCACGGTCTTCTAACGGCAGTACACGTAGTCCTAAATGTACGACCACCGTTAAGCTTAGAATTACAATCGTAAGTCACAGCGGTTGTTAAGCAAGCCCCCCCCCCAAAAAAAAACCAATCTTGCCTCTGCAGATTGACATTGTTATGTGGAGTATCCCTCCGAGGGTAGAGGAGGCCCTGGGCTGCTGAAGAAATGTTGGGGGCTTCTTCAAAAGGCAACTGAACTTGAAGACGCTTCTCTGAAGAAGCTTCTCGGATGAGAAAGGAAACGTCTTCAGGGACAAACAAAGCCCAGCTGCCTTTGGACAAAAGGACCTTTGGGACCACCGTCGCCTGGAGGACGGAGAACCTCCACAGACGAATCAGACCGTTGTTTAAGCAAATCCACCTTGCCAATTGATGCTGCTTATCGGAAACCGGTTGGGAAGGTTGCAATCATGTGACCTCAGCTACAACCCACAGAACTTAGGACTGCCCCCGACCTTCGCTCATTTCGCCGGGACCTGAAAACTTGGCTCTTCGATCTGTTTGGTCCAGACTGTGGGGTTGTTAATTTAACTGGGTTTTAGATTTACTCTTGGGGCTTGAATTTAATTTAATTGTTTTAATTGTTTTTAATTTTTTGTATTCATGGTTTTAACTGCCCTGTAAACCGCCCTGAGTCCTACGGGAATAGGGTGGTATACAAATCCAATAAAATAAATAAATAAATAAATAAATAAACCCATCATCACCACGAGCCTGTTGCCAAGGACCTGAACTGTGATCACATAATGAGGGGAAGTGTGTGTGGGGTGGAGTGGGGGGGGTGTTACAAAAGTCGTAACTTTGAGGACAGGTCGTAATTCACTTTTGAGGAGGATGTTCCTTCAGTTCATTCCTTCGCTCTTGGGGGTTCTAGGAGCCGGGTCTCTCCGCTTCTTCCGATCTCGCACGATTTTGTCGAGTTTTCCCAGGCTCTGGCTGGTCTCAGCTTCCAGCCGTCGCGTTCTTTGACGGCCGCTTAAACTCTTCCAAAAAAACCCCACAATTTCTTTTTTCCAGGGAATTCCCACCCGTGACACGGCCGCTTTTATGGCTGTTGTAATTTTGAACGGTCACCAATGCTTTTCACTTGAGGACGACCTGCATCATCCGATGACGTTGGGGATGGGAACTGTGCTCTGGATGACACCGCTGTGGGCGGAGACTCTTCTCCTTTCTAAGACGTATCTCCAGAAAAGAAGACGGGAAGACCGCAAAACTTGCTGAGGGAAGTCAAGCTTTGGCCACGCGTCTCACGCTCCCGATCAGTGGTGGGATTCAGACGGTTCACACTACTTCGGCACAACCGGTAGCTAATTTTTTTGTCGACCGGGCCCAGAACGGACTTCCACAATTTGAATTCCCACATTTGAATCCCACCACTGCTCCCGATCCATGAAGCAGCTGGAGACCCTCTGCCCTGTGACCTTCTCACACAACCTCCTCCCTATCAATCAGTCTCTCTCTTTGCCATTTCTCAAGCAGAATGTGGCTTGACACGCGCTCATCCTTCAGGACAAGAGAGGCCATTGATCTGTGGCATTTCGCAGCCTCCCCGCTTTAATCTCACAGCCGGGGTGAGGGATCACTTCGCCCCTGCTGCCGTGGGCCCATTCTTTCGGCACGTTAAGAGGTATGTCTGATTCCCCCTCCTTTAAAGCGGCCCGTTTGGAATGGGAATGGGGAAGCAATTCTTCGGCACAACAGCGTGGCCAGCTCGGTCAGCTTGGCAGATGAGGAGGATCTGAGTGCGAGGTACTAAATTTGTTTTGAGATTCCGGACCTCATGAATGTATTCGTGTCCTTGAGGGCAGTTGCTGTGAGAAACTCCTAGACAGTAAGTGGATAAGTCTTACGGAAAGGGTAAAGAGAATCAGCAAGCCTTGCACTGAACTTCTAGCCAGGGAAAAACTGTTTGCAGGCTGTTTCCATCCAGGCAGAGGAGTTCTCCATCACAGCAAAGACTTGGCCTCCTTCGGTCCCCTGAGACACGCAGAAAAGCTATAAGCTTTTTCCTTAGTGTAGGAGATGACCAGGCTAAGGCCGAGGGAGGAGTCAAGCGTGTCATCAGTTTGAAGTCCCTTCGTGCCCACAAGAGACCTAAGTCCAGCCCACCTTGTATTCCACTGACTCTTATCTACCGCCAATTTGCTTGGACCGTCGGTAGCTCAGATTCTTGTAGAGAGAAATTAGCATGCAATAAACCTGTAGTCGTTTGAACCACCTGGATTTCCTGATTTCTTGAGCCTGACACCTAGTCGTCTCAAAAGTGTTTTTTCCAAAAGGCAACTGGACTGTCTTGGGTTTTTTTTTTCCTTGATGAAGATGGGAAGCGAAACATTTTCCAAGGAAAAAAACCCCCAAGAAAAGTCCAGTTGCCTTCTGGAAAAAGCACTTTTGGGACAACTATGACCTGGATGATTTTGCTCCATAGACTTGACACTCAATACCATGAGAGCCTTGGTGGAGCAGCGGGCTAATGCCTCCTTAAGTAACACCAGCTGCCTGCAATTAGTGCAGGTTCGAGTCCCACCAGGCTCAAGGTTGACTCAGCCTTCCATCCTTCCGAGGTAGGTAAAATGAGGACCCAGATTGTTGGGGGCAATTAAGCTGACTTTGTAATAATGCCACTTGGGAGGGGGTGTGAAAGCTCTAATAAGCAGGCATATACATAGAATGAAGGCTACTGCTAAGCTTGTAAGCCACCCTGAGTCTTCGGAGAAGGGCGGGATATAAATGGAATTAAAATAAAAAAATAAAAAAAATAAAAATATTATTCATTCGGTTAAGGAAGCTGTTTCAAGTTTCCAAATGGATTCAAGGCAGCTGGAGTCAGATCATCCAACCGAGTTGGGAAGAAAAAGAGAGGGAATCTACATTAAATGCCATCAATTTGTCGCACTGATTCAAGCGTGTTCCACGAAGTGCCCCAAATGGAAAATCAATTCAGTCCAGTTGCCTTTGAATCAAACTTCCAAACCAAACATTTTTTCCCTCCCACGGGGGGGTGGGGGAGTGGGGCAGGGAATCCAGTCCATCTTCTACAGTTCCACATGCAAAAGCACCAGTTGAACATATCACACACATGTGCTATCTCCTCCTTTAAACGTTTGGTAGGGAATTATTTAAAGTTGACATTCAAAATCAACACCACCAGTAGTGGAACAGAATTTTCATAGTATTAAGTGGGGTAAAAAAAGATATGTGAATGTTACTTATTGACTGGGTTGCCACAAGACGTGGTGTTCTAGCTGAAAATTTGTATAAACCCAGCCAATTGTAGCTTCTTCGACAAATAGTGTGTCAGGACCCACCTCAAACCACGTCTTAGGAAGACAAAACTCTTGGAGCCAAATCTAGTCCAAAAGGAATCTTTACTATGACATGCTTGGTTGTCGGAATACAAGACAGGACTTAATATTGTTCTACAAACTAAAACCTTATAAAGAGTTCCCGGTTCAACCCCCCCTTAACCCCATTTGGTCAGCCTACCAACATTTACCTCGTATCATCCCTCTTGCGGGAAAAAGGAACTTAGGACCTTTTTATGTTTATTGCTCTCTTCCTTGACACAAGCCAGATGCTACCTACCCTAACCCTCCCTTTTGTTCCCCCAGTTCAAAAGCCTACTCTTTTCCTTTGAAATGCCTAATACAGGCTCAATACACATTCGTTCCCTCCTCCTTGGGAGATGGCAGAATCCAGGAACAACGTTTTAAACATACATTTATGAATATGGTATAAATCGATTCTGACATAGTGGTTCAACAAACCACACCTTGGCAAGAGCCAGAAAAATTACTCCGTAGACTGAGAGGCTGCTAAATCCTTCCATCTTAGTAATGTCTTCTGTTTTATCACTGATACGCATTTTATTCCACAGCAAACACAATCGGGGACTAGGAAGTCAAAAAAAAAAACAATGAACAGCAAACAAAAGACAACAACAGTATAAATATAGTACAGGTAGACATAGAAATAAAAGAAAAAATAGAACTAGAGATTAAAGAAGAACCCATAACAAAACATCAACCGTGTCAGCTAAAGCCAGTATTTTCCTACTAATTGAGACATCTGCCAATAAAAATTGAGTCACTTGATTTTGTAACAGCTGAATTCCTGTCCTGTAGGATCAATTAAAAAGCGTTGCTCGCTAAATAGACCGGTTCCTACCTAGATGACAGATGGAGAACTTTATAGAGCCGTGTTTCTCAACCGTGGCAACTTGAAGACGGGTGGACTTCAACTACCAGAATTCCCCAGCCAGCCAGCCAGCCATGTTTGACCATTGGGTTGGGGAGGATATCAATGGAGAGACGGCGACTTTAATAATGCTTATAATGTAAATAAAGCCCCAACACGTAGCAAAGAAGGTGGCTGGTATTTCCAAGCCATTTTTTATCTGAATCTAGTTAGTTTTTGTACAAAAGGAAGAAAAATAAATAAAGGTGTTAACCTGATGGTTCCTGGTTAGTGATCAACCAGTTCCCAAATGCACGTTCAAAACAATCAATTCAAAGCTGGGACCGATGCTCCGTTTCCCTTCCTTGGCTGCTGATTACACCCAAAGGTGTATTCACCAGAGTCTCTTTCTTTAATAAAAGATTGGACCAATGTACCGAAAATCATCTGCCCTGTGGACAAATTGTTCCCAAATTAATTTTATGCGGTAGGAAAAATAAATAAAATAAAAAATGTGTGATTTAATAGATGGAGGCGGGGGAGGGGGGAAGAAATGTGGTCGGCAAGCTTGACTGGGATGCATTATGTTTAATTCAGTGGTGCGCTTCCTTCCAATGCACTGTGGATTTTAAAAAAGAAAAAAAAATTACCTGAAGGGAAAGAAGAAGAAAAAGGTTGCAAAGAGATTTGTGATTCTGGATCCTGCAAAAACAATTCCGGCATAATGTGAATTAAGGAAGCTTCTAAAGATTCTTGGATGGAGTTTCTTTAGAAGGGCCTAAATCAGTTTTTTCTCAACTTTAGCAACTTTAAGAGATGTGGACTTCAACTCCCAGAATTTTGCCATTCAGTTCCTGAGAGTTGAAGTCTACACACGCTGGCTGGGGAATTCTGGGAGTTAAGGTCTGCATATCTTAAAGTTGCCAAGGTTTAGGATAGAATAGAATAGAATAGAATAGAATAGAATAGAATAGAATAGAATAGAATAGAATAGAATAGAATAGAATAGAATAGAATAGAATAGAATAGAATAGAATAGAATAGAATAGAATAGAATAGAATAGAATAGAATAGAATAGAAAATGGAATGGAATGGAATGGAATGGAATGGAATGGAATAGAATAGAATAGAATAGAATAGAATAGAATAGAATAGAATAGAATAGAATAGAATAGAATAGAATAGAATAGAATAGAATAGAATGCCATCTGGGTGACTTTGGGCCAATCACCAGGAGACGGTGAGTTCCAGTCCTGCCTTAGGCATGAACACCAGTTGGGTGACTTTGGGCCAATCCGCCCCTCTCAGCCCAACCCACCTCACAGGGTTGTTGTTGCAGGGAAAATAGGGGGAGGAAGGTGCGCTGGATATATTCACCGCCTTGAATTATTTGCAACAAATCATAAAGGTGGGAGACAAAAATAAACCAAACAACCAACTACGCGTGAAGACAACTCAGTGGCTAAATCATAATCTCTTTTGGTAAGCTCGGGTTTGTGTGCCGGTGAACTCAGCTAGTCTGAAAAGGCCTGGCGTCAGAGTACATGCACACAGCAGTTTGGCTAAAAGAAATTGAACATTCTCCCACCTGTAACCTCCATGCCGAGCTGAGCTTCAGGTGTCCCCACCAACACCTGGCTGCCCGCAGTGCCTCAAGCAAGCTAATGGAGATATAAATTCTCATCTAAATTCAGAATCATGGCTTGATTTTATTTTTTTCTTCAAGTGGGAAAAGAAGGCATAATCCCATCAGGGGACCTAACAGATGCACCTCACCCCGAAACTGTTCCTCCCCCCCCCCGTTTTTTTTCTTTCTATAAACTCCTTTATAGTAATTAACATTGATCACATCCACCTAGGAAATGGAAAAAGGCCGCGCTATCCGATTTTCCTAAACCTCCAGAGCTGGGGAGGAAAGCAAGGGTTTGTTCAAAGCTCCTTGCCGTTTGCCGATTACTCCAGATAAAGCCGGGAGGTGGATTTGCAACACAATGCCAAGACTCACACTTTGCATTAAATCCTAAGGTGGTGGTCTTTCGAGTTGGCTTCACAAGTTCTGGGACCCCAGCCAATTGGGGCTGATAAACCTTGAATTATGGCAGGCTATAAGGCCTCTTTCTTCCTACCTCTGAACGTCACAGGAGGCATCGCAGTTAGTCACTAAAGAAAGCGAGCTGAACCTTTTTTCATTATTTGAGACGGGGTACTGTTCAAGGAAGGAAGTTTCTTAAGCTCTGGGAAGCATTTAACATACCTATTTTCAGCGTGTGTGTGTGTGTGTGTGTGTGTGTGTGTGTGTGTGTGCGCGCAGGGGGGGTTTCGCTTAAGAAAGGACCTTTTGTGTTTTGTTCTTTTTGCATTTCCTTTTCAGCGCTTTTTTAAAAAAAAAGTTTTAAAAGAATACACTTAAAACAGTTTGGGTTTTCAATTGTACTGGCTTTGGTTTTCCACGTCATAGCCTTCTGTATCTCAATAATTCAATTTGGATTTAACACCACATCAGGGTCCCAAAGGTGCTTTTCAAAAGGCAACTGGACTTTCTTGGGGGTTTTTTTTCCCCCCTCCCTGGAAACCGTTTCGCTTCTCATCCAAGAAGGATTTGCCACACACGTACGTCACACACATACAGTATATACACATGCTATATTAATCCCTGTCCATTTTGAATACATAGCGGAAAGAGGAAACTTGAAAGTTCACAAGAATTGTTGCTCTACGGAACAAAACGACGTGGGGATTGTCGACTCTATTTAATTCAAACAGACCAGGTTCCTGAACTACCGCTAGTCCCTGGTTGCTTTGGACTAAACAAAGTAGGGAAAACAAACATCTGAAAAGAGTTTGATGCGACGCTTGCTACGGCTTGTTGTTGTCGTTAGCTGCGAAGTCGTGTCCGACCCATCGCGACCCCATGGACAACGTTCCTCCAGGCCTTCCTGTCCTCCACCATCTTCTGGAGTCCATTTAAGCTCACGCCTCCTGCTTCAGTGACTCCATCCAGCCGCCTTGTTCTCTGTCATCCCCTTCTTCTCCTCTTGCCCTCAACCTTTCCCAGCATGCGGCTCTTCTCCAGTGAGTCCTTCCTTCTCATGAGGTGGCCAAAGTCTTTGAGTTTCAACTTCATGCAACGGCTTAGCTGAAGCCAAAAGCTTGCACTGACTCTATTCCAGCTGTTGCTCATAAGGTCAGGATCCGCAACATTAATTCCCTGCTCCAAAAATTTCTCTGGCCCCTCAGAATTCCCCAGCCCATAATCATCAACAGAACAGTAATCTGGAAAACAGACTGAGAGGAAGCGCCGGTAATAAAAGGAAAAAAAAGTGCCTTATGACTTCCTTGGGCCTTCTTAAGCATTTCACAGGCACTTAGTTACCCATAACCAACCAGCATCAAAGCAGAGACGGAAACGCTAATGGGAAGATCCTGGCCAGGGTTGCTCCAGAGAAAGAGCACTGGGCCATTTAGAAGTAAATGACAGGCCTTTGATTGGTGACAGCGTCATGAAGTCAATCGACATTTCCATCGATCGAAGCGTCCGAGGGAGAAACAGATCAGGCCGTCGAGGAGATACGCAGGCAGCCACACCGCCTTCTACCCATCGGAACGGATCACATCTGCTTCCAGAAGCCCATCAGCTGGCCAAGTGGGAAAGCTCCTTGGCCACTCATTTATTTCTATTTCTTTATTTATAAAATCTGTCAGCTGCCCATCTCACCACTTCCAGTCATAGTGTAGTTTAAAACTTATTCCGGATAATGAAGTATCTGTTTGTAGCGGGGGGGGGGCTGTCTTGGTAAATGAGCCAGTATTCTCTCTTGGATTAAAAGGGCAAGTGTGGTAGAAGCTTCCTTGGTTCCAGTGACCAGCTTTGGATCATTGTCTGGATCTCTGTTTGAATCTTGGTTTCCATCAGGCGCAAGCAACCAGAACCACTTCTGACTAGCTAGAACAGGGGTAGGCAACCTCGGCTCTTTTATGACTCCTGGACTGCAACTCCCAGAATTCCTGAGTCAGCTGACTCAGGAATTCTGGGAGTTGAAGTCCAGGAGTCAGAAAAGAGCCGAGGTTGCCTACCCCTGAGCTAGAATAAGCAATTACCACCTACATTACCAGACTCTCACCAGATTATTGCCTTCCCCTGGGACCGACCAGGTAAGACCTTGGAGCTTGGGGGAGGTCAAGCTTAAGCCGCTTGCAGCTGCGTAAGGATTCCAAGCTAGTTCCCTGCTTGACCCCTCCTTCCAGCCTAGCTGACTGTTTCCCAATGGGTTCCTTCCAACCATTAGCCATCGTTTAGCATTTCCCAGAGAAGCGTGCAATAAAAACTTGAAGCTGGGCTCAAAAGCTAACCCTGCCTAAAAGCCATTGTTCTCTGTGCTTAACTATAGGGTGAACAACTCCGCGCAGGTTAAATGACAGCACCTGCCCCTTGATTCCACTGGGGGGGGGGAAATGCTTCCCTTTTTTAAATGTGCTAATCATTATCCTGAAACACTAATGGGATTAGAAGGCAGGATTCAGTGGCTGCCTCCTGAAAATCATTAAAACCTATTAGAATAAATTAACCTTCATCCTTCCACGGAGCGACTTCTGAGTCCCTTCCAAGCTTCCTTGCTCTGAGTGCACTCCCAGGACTTGAGCACTGAAGAGTGGAGGAATTCTTCAGTATTTGTTCTCTCTTGCCTTGATTAGTTTAAGTTAATAAACTACATAGCCTATGGGGAATTCTTCCCTTGTAGCCGTGTTTATGCAAGCCCGGGCCACTTCAGTTGTAAATCATGATCGTCCAAACAGAAGTGGTAAGAATCCCACTGGACTCCTAGGTCTACACAACTGAAAGAAGGGGGGGAGGGGGGAGAGAGAAGCTTCCAAGCCCCCCTTCTGCAATTAGCGGCCGGACATGCTTGATTGCCTTCTATCCTAGTTTGTTCTCCCAGAGCCGCACTTCAGCTCACCTGAAATGTTTAATTACAGAGAAGAAGACAGTGACAGACAGAGAAGATCTAACAGTTTCCCCCACAAATACACAGTCATCTAGTTAAATTACAACAGCACTTCTGGCACTAGAGAGAACTTCTAGGAGAAGACAAATCCAGCTTGGGATGGATGGATAGACAGACAGACAGACAGATAGAGAGATAGACATAGAGAGAGAGAGAGAAGATAGAGAGATAGAGAGAGAGGTAGAGAGAGATTTCTATATAACTCTATCTCTAGAAAGATAGATAGATAGATAGATAGATAGATAGATAGATAGATAGATAGATAGATAGATAGAGTAGAAGAGCAACAAAGATGATTATGGGGCTAGAGGCTAAAACATATGAAAAATGGCTGCAGAAATTGGGTGTGGCCAGTCTAGAGAAAAGAAGGACTAGGGGTGGACATGATAGCAGACTAATATTGGAATTAGTCACTCTAGCATTTGAGGGGCTACCACAAAGAAGAGGGGGTCAACCTATTTCCCAAAGCACCAGAAGGCAAGATAAGAAACAATGGATGGAACTTAATCAAGGCGAGAAGCAACCTAGATCTAAGGAGAAATTTCCTGACAGCGAGATCAATACATCAGTGGCACGGCTTGCCTCCAGAAGTTGGGATGCTTCAACCCTGGAGATTTTTAAGGATAGATTCGACAGCCATTTGCCTGGAATGGTATACGGTCTCCCTGCTTCTGCAGGGGGGTTGGAGTAGAAGACCTCCAAGGTCCCTTCCTATTAACAATTCTGTCATTCTGTTCTCTCCTAAGGGGATTCTGCAGGTACGAAACCCAGAATTTCCATTTTCTAAGTGAAAATTATTGCCCTGGTTACCAACAGTGCAGACAGGTGTGCTTACAGCCATGTTAACCCTTGGTGTAGGACAACGGAAGCCGCCTACATGAGGTTTTACATTGGTGCAGGACGGTGGATAGGTGTGTTCTACTGGAAACGAATCCTCCTCTGATCAGTTTCCAGAGAGCTGCGTATTTCAAGGTTTCATTCATTTTCATCTCAGCAGGCTATCTCTACCGATCCCCTCCTCCCATTGCTGCTCCTTGTCTCTGGCACGCAGTGAAATTACCTACGTCCACCCGCCACTCTAGAAAGATGGGGAGGAGGGGGGGGAAATTAATAAAGGCTTTCCTCAAATCTTGCCAGTGTGACTGGAAAGCAAAAGCCCAACATTGGAGAAGCTGACGAGGGAGGAAAGCATTATCATAAAGAGATCGTTAGGAAATTTCATGAGATTAGGAACAAACCAGCATTTGTGGTCTTAATGGATTAGCTGCTTGTGACGGAGGAAAGACCAGGAAATTGAGGTTTTTGTGTTTTCAGAAGGGTGTGTGTGTGTGTGTGTGTGTGTGTGTGGTTGTGAGCCATCATTCTTTTACTGTTAATATTAATGATAATCTGAATTCAGTGATGCCACTAACTAATGCCTCCAGGCTGAAATCTGACAGATATCACGCCAAAAGCACTTGGCTTAATTTTGAAATCGTTTTGCTTCCTATCCAATCTCCCCTCCTTCCATAATCCCCAATATTTTTGCAATATCTCATCTGATGAAGAGCAGCGAAGACCCCGAATCCTTTTAATTCTCTTGGGAGATCTGACTTGGCCCTAGTTAAAGTAGTCTTTGGCAGAAATTTCAGTTTAATTCCCTACTTCTCAGAACACTAGCTTGGCTATCATTCTGATACCATTCTGCATCCAGTTTTGGTCACTATCATACAAAACAACAACAACAACATTGAGACCTTAGAAAGAGTGTAGAAAAGAGTAACAAAGATGATTAGGGGGTTGGAGGATAAATCATACAATGAACAGTTGGAGGAGCAGATTATGTCTAGTCTAACAAAGATTCTGATCGGCAGTTTGGCGGGTCGAATCCCGAGTGCCGCGTAACAGAGTGAGCGCCTGTTACTCGTCCCAGCTTCTGCCAACCTAGCAGTTCGAAAGCACGTAAAAATGCAAGTAGAAAAATAGGGACCACTACGGTGGGAAGGGAACAGCGTTCCGTGCGCCTTTGGTGTCTAGTCATGCCGGCCACATGACCACGGAGACATCCTCGGACAAGCGCCGGCTCTTCGGCTTTGAAACGGAGATGAGCACCGGCCCCTAGAGTCGGAAACGACTAGCACGCATGTGCGGGGGAAACTTTACCTTTACCTTAACAAAGATTAGGGGTGAAATGACAGCAGCATTCCAATATTTGAGGTGCTGCCACACAGAAGAGGGGGTCAACTTATTCTCCAAAGCACCTGAGGGCAGGACAAGACGTAATGGATAGAAGTTTATCGAAGACAGATTCAACCTACAATTAAGGAGAAATTTCCAGACGGTGAGAACAATTAACCAGTGGAATGGCTTGCCTCTGGAAGTGGTGGGTGCTCCCACCCTGGAGGCTTTTAAGAGGAGACGGGACAGCCACTTGTCTGGAATGCTACAGGGTCTCCCACTCATGCCGGGGGTTGGACTAGAAGACCTCCGAGGTCCCTTCCAACTCTGTGGTTCTGCATTCTGCATTTCTGTTTTTATCAGCTGGAACAACCTGCCTCTAGAAGTGGTGAATGCTCCAACACTGGAAGTTTTTAAGAAAAGACTGGAAAGCCATTTGTCTGAAATGGTATAGGGTTTCCTGCCTTAGCAGGGGGTTGGACTAGATGACCTCCAAGGTCCCTTCCAACTACTACTACTTCTTCTTCTTCTTCTTCTTCTTCTTATTATTATTATTATTATTATTATTATTATTATTATTATTATTATTATTATTATTATTATTATTATCATCATTATTATTATTATTATAGAAGGGCTGTTCCACTTCTGTTTCCCCATCTCCCTCCCTATGCTCTGCTACACCTTGAAATACATCTCCTTTCTGTGATCGCCAGAAGTGAAGGATGGCGATCCAAGAGCGTCCACTCAACCGTGCTTCAAATTATTTTTCATCGTGAAAAAGATGGTCGTTCTTTATCCTCATGGTGAACAAGGCCTCGGCCTTTATTAATCGCGCAGGGAAAATGAAATGTGCGGATTTAATGGCAATGTCCTCTCGGGCCTTGTCTTCCCTAAGAGAAATGGAAGCGCATGGTTGCCCTCATGTTTCTTCCTTCTGCGTGGTGATAATAACTAGCCAGATGCTGTAGCAGATGCAGACCGGAGGATTAAAGTCGCAGGCTCGGCTACGCTGGGCTTTAAAGTGGGGAAAACTGACATTTAAATTCCGGAGAGCTGATGGAGGTAAAAACATGAAGGCGTCTCTGGTTTGTTCATTTAGTAAACTATCCAAGGGGTGGATCCTGGGTTAATGTAAGATCCCACCTCTGGTGTCCATCTTGCTCCCTTGCCCCCTGTCTCCATCTTTGTTAATTTTAAGCTACTAACGTTACAAATTATTGCTTTGGTGTGTTAGGGTTTTATCGTATTTTTTCCCCCCTATCATTTGTTACCTGCCTAGAGTCGCCACTAGTTGAGCAGCATGGAAGTTGAATAAATTGCGAAGCAGAATCCAGGTTTGCTGAGATATAGACCAAAGATTCGTCCTCTCTGGATTCTTCCTTTACATAAGATTGGCTAAGCCACCATCGGCTGCCTATGGTCAACGGGCTAAGCAATAAATCCGATTTAAGTTTAAGTTTATTGAATTTATATACCGCCCTTTTCCCGTAGGACTCAGGGCGGTTTACAAAGTATTTAAAAACATCAATACAAGAGTTAAAAACAGTTAAAATAATTAAATTTGATCCCTGAGGGGCAAAAAAAACCCCTCTCAGCCTGGGCCAGAAAGCTCAAAGAGCCAGGTCTTCAGGTCCCGGCGGAATGAACGAAGGTTGGGAGCAGTCCTAAGCTCCGCGGGCAGCTGGTTCCAAAGGGCAGGTGCACCCACTGAGAAGGCCCTCCCCCTGGGTGTTATCCGCCGGCAGTCTTTTACAGGCGGCACCCTGAGAAGACCCTCCAAGTGGGAGCGCACAGGACGAAGGGAACGTGATGTCGGCAGTAGGTGTTCCCTCAAATATCCCGGACCCAAGCCATTTGGGGCTTTATAGGTCATCACCAGCACCTTGAATCTCACCCGGAGGGCAACCGGAAGCCAATGCAGCTCGCGGAGTAGAGGTGTTACATGGGAGTATCGGGAAACCCCCATCACAACTCGCGCAGCAGCATTCTGTTAAAAAAAAACAACCCACGATGTGATGGGCCAGCTAATAATCCTGTTCCTATATTTGCCCCACGGCAGGGCTGCCATTGAATTCCCAGCAGAGTTTTCCTCCTTCCCCATCCCTTTTTCAAGAAGGGAAAGATACACGAGAGCGGAGATGGCTGAGAATCCTTCTGAAAGGACGAGTCAGAAGGAAAATAATGGCTCGAGGTAGACGGATGACAATTCTCCCCGTCCCCCGAAATCCTGCTGGCGTGGAAACCCGTTCATTAGGAAGAATGGATCCCTGCTCTTTTGGAGGTGCCACATTTTGACTTAATGAGCTGGCAACCCTATCAATGGCATCGGAGCGGGTGCGTGTCACTGCCAGGCACAAATGGCTAATGTGCTGTTTTTCTACTCATTAGAGACAAACTGATTCATGAAATTGAAGGCGAAAGCTTCGTTGCCCAGCATCTCATATTTAGATGGCAGCAGGGAGACAGGAAAGGGAAAAAGAAAAAGAAGGAAAGAAAAAAAAAGGTCAGCCGAGCAAGGCTCGTCCCTGGGGGGATCCCAGAGGTCCCACTTTTGACCTTCTCAGATAAAACAGGCGTGGAGAAATATGTTCGTCTCCACGAGTGGGAGACATAGTATCGTGTGTGGCTCCAGGACAGCAGTTTCCTTTCTCCTGACTCAAAAATAAAACACAGAACGTAAAATCATAGGGTCTGGGGGGGTCTTCTAGTCCAACCCCCTGCTCAAGCAGGAGAGTCTAAACCATCCCTGTCAAATGACTGTCTGGTATATATATTTTTAACATCTCCAGTGATGGAGCACCCACAGCTTCTGGAGGCAAGCTATTCCATTGATTAATTGCTCTCCCTGCCTGGAAATTTCTCCTTGTTTTTTAGGTTGTATCTCTCGCTTTGACACCCGTTATTCTTCTCCTAGGGACGCGTGGTGGCTCAGTGGGTTAGGACGCTGAGCTTGTCGATCAGAAGGTCGGCAGTTTGGCAGGTCGAATCCCGAGTGCCGCATAGCAGAGTGAGAGCCTGTTGCTCGTCCCAGCTTCTGCCAACCTAGCAGTTCGAAAGCACGTAAAAATGCAAGTAGAAAAATAGGGACCACTACGGTGGGAAGGTAACAGTGTTCCGTGCGCCTTTGGTGTCTAGTCGTGCCGGCCACATGACCACGGAGACGTCCTTGGACAAGCGCTGGCTCTTCGGCTTTGAAACGGAGATGAGCACCGGCCCCTAGAATCGGAAACGACTAGCACGCATGTGCGGGGGAACCTTTACCTTTACCTTTATTCTTCTCCTGCTCTCCTGGTGCCCTGGAGAGTAAGTCAATCCCCTCTTCTTTGTGACAGCCCCTCAAGTACTAAGCAAGTCGTGGTTTAGCAGGATGGGTAAATGCAGTGGTGTTGCCAGCTTAGCAGACATTTTAGCAATAAAAAGCCCTTTGGGAAACAAGTCTAGAGTCCCGCTGAGGGGAACGTACACTCTACATGAGACCCTCCCTGTTGGAAGAGACCTTGAAGGTCTTCTAGTCTGACCCTCTGCTCAAGCACCATTCCAGACAAAATGGATGTCCAATCTCTTCTCAGAAATCTCCAGGGATGGAGCCCCCGCAAGTTCTGGAGGCGAGCCGTTCCGCTGATTAATTGATCTTGGTGTCAGGAAATTTCTCCTTGTTCTAAGTTGCTTCTCTCCTTGATCAGTTCCCATCCATGGCTTCTTGTCCTGCCCTCAGATGCTTTGCAGAATGGGTGGACCCTTTCTTCCCAGTGACATGGATCCCTAAGAATCAGAGAAAAAGTAGGTCCCTCTAATGATTCCCACCCCCATCCACAAAGTGGTATGGAGGTCTTAGAAAGTAGAAATGTCAAAGTGGGCTGGGGAACAAAAATCTAAGGAAGAAGATTAGGAACAGCTCCGATCATCTTCTAGGCAGTTAAGAGACTTCAAATCACCACCACCAGTCTTTTATTGAAACAAGGCTAATATATATTGCTAATTCGCTTTGCTTTCCACCTCATAAGACCTTTGAGTTGAGGAATAAAAATTAAGTACTCCTCTCCTTTTCACGCTTTCATTGCTCCAGTCAGAGGTCATTAAGAAGAGTTCAAGGTAATCATCGCCAGTCTAATGGTATAGTTTAACATACCATGTCAGATACAGGCTCAATTCCATTAATTAAGGCAAAAGTGTATCTCCTAGACAGGGCAACGTATGCTAGCAGGGCCTGTAAGAAGAGTAGGCAACCTGCGGTGGTAATTACATCAGCCTAATTTAAAAAAAAAAATCGAACGCTGACACTCAATTATTAAACGAGAGTTCTAAAAAGATGGATGTCTTGTTTCCTCGCGTGCCGCCGTTGCGGGAGAAAGAAAGGGGTCAGAAAGAGGAAATGAATGGAAAAAAGGGGGGACAACCAAAGGGGTGACCTTGCCCCCACCCACTGGTTGATTCATAACCACCCATCGCCCCAGGAAATCCAGCCATTGACTAGGGGGGAAAAAAACCCTCAGCCCAGCCACCCTCTGAAATATAATTTCTGCCGTGGTGCTATTTATGACGCCTTTCCTCCAATTATTCAAGACAGCTTTATAGAACTGGGAAAGTGCCACTCAGGAAAAACAGCTTACTAGGAAACAGAGGAAGGAACAATCCAAGTACGCAATAAAACATTTCTTTTTTTTTCTTTTTGGTTATCACCATCATACCAAAAAAAAAAAAAGATGTGGAGAGTCTAGAAAGAGTGCAGTGAAGAGCAACGAAGAAGATTAGGGGCCCAGAGGCTAAACCACACCACGAACAGTTGTGGGAACTAGGTGTGTCTAGATCAGACATGTCAAACACAAGGCCCGGGGGCCGGATCCGGCCCGCGAAGTGGTTTCATGTGGCCCGCGAAGCCATCCTGGAAACAGTGAGGGAACGGTCCCCACTGCCCTGGCCCTGGCCCAGAGACCCTCCTCCTGCCAGAGACCCTCAGACCTGTCCCACTCCTGCCCAGGCCCCCATAGGCACCCTTGATGCGAACCATGTAGAGCTGGCCACGCCCACCCAGTAGGCCGTACACACTCTAGCCACGCCCACCCACTAGACCACGCCCACCCTGGCCATACCCACCCGGCCCCTTGAGGGCAACCGCAATGCTGATGCGGCCCTCAATGAAATTGAGTTTGACACCCCTGGTCTAGAGAATTTCCAAAAATTCTAGGGTTGAAAAAAACAGAGTTTGCAGGGGATCAGTGGCAAGGTGCTTTACGTGTTATCAGCTGCTAGGAAGCGACCGTGAAAAAGGCTGGCCTTTTCCTGGCCGTTTGTGTAAGCTTCTAGAATGCGTTCGTTTGGCCACTCTCTGAACACCCAATGCTGGACCACTTTAAGCCAATCGCAACCTGATTTAACAGGTCGCTTCTTGTGGATTCTCTTCCCTTGCCATTAATTGGCATTTCTCTTCTGTGTGTGCATAACCCCACAAAAAAGCAACCTTGGAATAATGCCATCTGTATGTTAATTGATAAATTGCATGCCTTAGCCATAAAGGTATGTCATATCCAGCCTTGTTAACAGAAGGACACCATGAATTAAGCTACTAAACTGTTAATTGCAATATGGGATCCTGCTTGGTTAAGTTACTTTTGTACTGGTCTTGGACCGTAATAAAAATCTGTCTGTCTGTCTCTCTCTCTCTGTGTCTCTCGTATCTATCTATCTATCTATCTATCTATCTATCTATCTATCTATCTATCTATCTATCTATTCTAATGAAGAGAAGGACTAGGGGTGACATGATAGCAATCTTCCAGTACTTGAGAGGCTGTCACAGAGAGTTGACTTATTCTCCAAAGCACCTGAGGCCAAGATCAGAAGTAAGGGATGGAAGCTTAACAAAGAGAGATCCAATCTAGAATTAAGGAGAAATTTCCTGACAGTGAGAACAATCAATCAATCTCTGGAAGAGGTGGGTGCTCCATCACTCAGGAGTTTTAAAAAGAGACTGGACAGCCATTTGTCCGGAATGGCATAGGATCTCCTGCTCAGGCAAGGGGTTGGACTAGAAGACCTCCAAGGCCCCTTCTAACTCTCTTATTCTGTATTCTATACTTTAAAGACAGCTGCAACAGGAAGTTACATTAGGGGAAAAAATGGTCATGAAAAGAAGAGAATAATAAAGGAAAAAAAATGGAGGAATTGCTTTAGCTTGCTGGAAGAAAGGGAGGGAATCAATCTAACAAAAGGACTGCACAAAATTAGGGTACAGTATGCAACCTGCATCTCCAATCTCTGAAGACAAATAGATTTCCTAAATAGGAAAGTGCCGTGGCGGACAAGAAGTAGACAAGACTAAAAGACACACGCGCAAAATGAATGGTTACACAACAACAACATCCTGTTGCGGATGAGATGTCAATTCTGTTTTCATCTCCACACCGAGAAAGCTATTTATTTTGTTAACACATTTTATATCGCACCCGTTTCCACAAAGTCTGGGTGGTGAGGTTAAAAAAACAAGCCAACCAAACCACCCATAAATCTCATTAAAAACAACCTCAAAACAATCATTTCAAAACAACAAACATCCTTAAAAACAGCAGGGATGGGACATGACTCGTCAAAGACCCCATGGTGTCAGCTGCCAAATTTTCAAATGCAACGCACCCTGCCATTGGCCAACCTCCCTTTACAAAACAGGCAAAAAAAATAGTAATAAAAGAGCAGGGATTGGAAGGCAGGAATGTCAGCATTTGAAAACTTACAAAAGGGATGTGACAAACAGAGAGGGTGTTGGTACAAATTAGCCAGTCTTGGAACAGAAATTCCCAAGGGAGAATTTAACGTGGAACAGCTGAACGACCGTGCCACCGACTCGTATTTTCCACCTCTTCGGGGATAAAAAAATTCGAGTCTCCTCACTTTACCAACGGATGAACATGACCCTTCCGAAATGTTTCATAAACGAGCCGGGTAAACAACGTGCATTTAGTCCTTGAGTTACAACTGTTCATTTAGGGACCATGCAAAGTTACAATGGCACTGGAAAGCAAAGAGACTTTATTGCCCTTTTTTTTCCAGATTTTTCAGCCTCCCCGCGGTCACGTGATCAAAACTGACCTGTACTTACGACGGTTGCAGTGTCCCTGGGGTCACGGGATCTTCTGACAAGCCAAGTCCATGGGGGGGAAGCCAGTTTCACTTAACAACCGTGTGACTAGCTTAACCACTGCAGGGCTTCACTTAATGATTGTGGCAAAAAAAGGTCATAAGATGGGGCAAAAATTCACTTGACCAAGGTCTCACTTAGTAACAGAAGTTTGGGGCTGAATTGTGGTCATAAATCAAGAACTACCTGCAGTTCTTTGTTCCCTTTTGACCTTATGGTTTATACCTTGTGAAAGGGAGGACAGCTCCTTGAAAAATGATCTTATTTATGTTTTGTTTATTTATATATCAAACTCCTTAACCACCCATCTCCCCATTAGGGGGGCTTACACCATAGTCCGCTGTTTCTCAATCTGGGCCTGTGTCCCCAGTCAGCCGTTGGTTTCTTGGCTAAAGTGCTCTTACATTACAAGGTAGGTAACTTGATGAGGTTACCTAGTTTGGGTCATGAAACGTCTGCAAGAAAACAAGCAAGCTCAGAGAGCACCAAGAAACCCTTATAGGTAGCATCATCAGTGCTAGAGTGAGGTTTGTGGGGAGGAGGAGGAGGAAGAGAAGGGGGAGGAGGGGGAGGAAGAAGAGGAGGAGGAGGAAGAGGAGGGGAGGAGGAGAAAGAGGAGGGGAAGGAGGAGGAGGAGAAGGAGAGAGAAGGAGGTGGAGGAAGAGGCGGAGGAGGAAGAGGAAGGAGAGGAGGAAGAGGAAGAGGTGGGGAAGAAGGAGGAGGAAAAGGAGAAGGAGAGAGAAGGAGGTGGAGGAGGAGGGGGAAGAGGAGGGGGAAGAGGAGGAGGAAGAGGAGGAGGAAGAGGAGGGGAAGGAGGAGGAGGAGAAGGAGAGAGAGAAGGAGGTGGAGGAAGAGGCGGAGGAGGAAGAGGAAGGAGAGGAGGAAGAGGAAGAGGTGGGGAAGAAGGAGGAGGAAAAGGAGAAGGAGAGAGAAGGAGGGGGAGGAGGAGGAAGAGGAGGGGGAAGAGGAGGAGGAAGAGGAGGGGGAGGAGGAGGACTGTGAGGTTTTGGTGCTCTCTGAGCTCAGTTGTTTTCTTGCAGATGTTTCCTAACTATCCAACTAAGTAACATCATTTGGTCACTCAAGGCTTCCTGCACCTCAAGGCCATCTCCGTGAGCAGAAAAGCCAAACTCCAAGTCCTCTGGGTCTGCAGGTGAAGTGCTCGAAACCTTCAAAAAGTCAACTGCTAGCTTCCATTTTGACAAGAGCGAGCTAGCCAGGGATCACCTGGTAGAAGCCCCCACCTCCCTGTTGACGACAGATTGGTTTTCCGGCCACTTACTTGGGGGTGTGAGACTCGTCCGCCCGGTTGCCCAGCTGGAACTCGTGAGACTTGCTCCGATGCAAGACAGTGAAGCCCGGGAAGAGGTGGATCAGCTTCCGAGACGAAGGAGGCGGCGTGCCCGGGGGTTTCCCTTTGTTCCTCCTCCTGACGGGCGGCGTCCCTGGAGCGGTCATGCCGGCGATGATATTGGGGGTGCAGGGCGGGGTGTGGGCCGCATGCCGCTGGCGTGGGGAAGGGGGCAAGGAGCGGTGGCCAGATTCCAGCGGAGAGCAGAGTCCCGGAAAACCCTCCACGGTCAGCCGGTCCGGGTGCGTGTAGACAAGCTCGTGGGACAACGTTGGGTGGCAGTAGTGTGGAATGCACTTGGACTTAGGCTTGGGACTCAGAGAGAGGTGAGTTCGGATCCACTGCATGGATTCGGATTGGCACGTGGGGCTGTTTTCTTTGCCGGTCTCGCTCGTGGCTGGCCACTGGATGGTCCAGTCTTGTTTGGAAAGACTACCTCCTGTGGAGAGGGGGGAGAGGGGAAAGGAAGGAAAGAGAAACAGCAATCACGGTTACGGTTTGACACGTGGTGCCCCCAGCACCTGCTCCATCAGAACGGATGCACGTTACAATTTGAATCCGCTTTAAACTGACGTCCTAGGAGGTGAATATACCCAACGGTGCTCAGCGGGAAATTGGACTAGTCTGAAGGAAGGAGCGACAGACGGTTAAACAGGGAGAGACATCTGGACATGGTATCAGAATGGCTTTCCCGATTCCTCTATTTCCACCCCTCTCCTGGTAGGAAGCTTCTGTTTCACTCTCTCGTTTTCAGGGACCCCTTTAAAAATCTTTGGGGGTATCTTCTAAATATGCCCCCAAGGAACGGTTGCTGGAATTGGGTACAGTATGTCTAGTTTAATGAAGAGAAGTAGCAGTCTTCCAGTATCTCAGGGGCTGCCCCAAAGATGAGGGAGTCAAGCTATTCTCCAAAGTGCCCGAAGGCAGGACAAGAAGCGACGGATGGAAACTAATCAAGGAGAGAAGCAACCTTTAGAACTAAGGGGGAATTTCCTGACAGTTAGAACAATTAACCAGTGGAACAGCCTGCCTCCAGAAGCGGTGAATGCTCCAACACTGGAAGTCTTTAAGAAGAGACTGGACAGCCATTTGTCTGAAATGGGATAGGGATTCCTGCCTGAGCAGGGCGTTGGACTAGATGACCTCCAAGGTCCCTTCCAACATCATCATCATCATCATCATCATCATCATCATCATCATCATCATCATCATCATTATTATTATTATTACTATTATTATTATTATTATTATTATTATTATTATTATTATTATTTTCACACATACCTTGATCATTTCATGACGAAGGCCAACATAAGCACTGCAGGAACCTCACCCAATTTTAACTCTTGCAAAGGGAATCGTTTCCCTCTTGACACTTTTGATCTAGTTTCTCTAACAACCCATGCATATCTTTAAAAGGTAGCATTTGCATTCTAAAAGGGAGAGTCTCCCAACTCCTCTTTTTTTTTTATTTCACGGGGGCTATTAATTGATGGCCTTGTTATCGAAGACCTTCCTTTCAAGGAAATCAATTTATTTCAGGCCATCAAGAAGGGAGAGGAAAAGAACAGAGGCTGCAAGACAGAGTAGGAAGGAGTTGATTAAAATAGTTGGTTGTTTTTTTTTAAAGGTGGGGGACAAGTGAAGTGGAGGAAAGTGTCTTTGGTTGTAATAAAAATGCTGATTTTTTTAAAAATATAAAAAAACAGATCGGGTAATGAAGGGAAAAAACCAAAACAAAACAGCACAGCCATGATGACAGGACTTTAGGGCTGGATCAAAACAATGAGGGGAAGGTGGGACCATAACCCAGCTGCGCCTTTGGCGTCTAGTCATGCCGGCCACATGACCACGGAGGCGTCCTCGGACAAGCGCTGGCTCTTCGGCTTTGAAACGGAGATGAGTCGGAAACGACTAGCACGCATGTGCGGGGGAACCTTGACCTTTTTAAGCAACCTGCAACGTGCTTTTTACCCACATAAAAAGCTCCATAGAAAATTTCAAGAAATAAGAGGGCCCATTGGGGTCGAGCATGGAAAAGTCAAGGCGTGGAACACACAGAACGGCAATTATTAAGGGCAAAGTTTTATCTGAGCGGGGTTAGGGTTAGGGTTCACGGCTGTGCTTTTTCTCTGGATGACTTGGAAGTCTGAACGTTTTTCTGGGCCCCTTTTCTTTTACTCTCGGGAAAATTAGAGAAAGCCCCACGCCCTTTTTCCTTCTGGAGTACCCGCATCTGGAGTGCACCTGTCTAGATGTGGCACAAAACTCAAGACATTGCAGAGTTCTAAATTGAGATTTTGCTGGCTTTAGTCAACCGCTTTCTGTGATCTGTCCAAGGTCCTGAAGAAACCGCCCTCACTGCAGTCTCTAGGCCAGTAATGGCGAACCTTTTAGAGACCGAGTGCCCAAACCGCAACCCAAAACCCACTTATGTATCGTCGGGTGCCAGGTGGGCGTGGCCCATTGGGTGGGCGGGCTGCGGTGGTAACGGCAGACTGGATGGGACTAAAAAGTTCAATCTATCAATTCCAACTTTGTGAGAGATTTTTTTCTCTGCGAGAAGTTGAAATTGATTGATTGATTGAACCTTTTTTTTTGTTTTTTTGCACATGGCGGTGGATGCCTAAAGCGAAAATGTTTTATAAAACCCAGCTGAAGGCCTAGGACTGGGGCAACGGTGGCGTGCCCACAGAGAGGGCTCTGCATGCCACTTGTGGCATGCGTGCCGTAGGTTCGCCACCATGGCTCTAGGCTCTGGCCAAGGTTTTGCCACATTAGGCTCCTCTGGACCAATCTAATCCCAGAACTATGCTAGAAGATGAATAAATGAGTCTCCCAACTTGGGTAAAAAAAAAGGACTGGGCAAACTCTTCCAAGTGTGATTTCACTAGTGCAACCTAAAAGTTGACAACAGCTTCTCCATCCCTCTGCTACACCTCCTTTTTTCCCCATGTTGGGAGACTTAATATCTAAGGGGCTTCCACAAAGGAGAGGGGTGGGGTGGGTCAACCTGTTCTCCAAGGCACCTGAGGGCAGGACAAGAAGCAATGCACTAATCAAGGAGAGAAGCAACCTAGACCTAAGGAGAAATTTCCTGACAGTGAGAACAATTAAATCAGTAAAATAACTTGTTTTCAGATGTTGTGGGTGCTCCATCACTGGGGGCTTTTAAGAAGAGACCGGACAGCCATTTGTCCATATGATATAGGGCAGGGGTCTTCCAACTTGGCCCTTTTATGACTGGTGGACTTCCAACTCCCAGAATTCCTCACTCAGGCACACCTGGCTGAGGAATTCTGGGAGTTGGAAGTCCACCAGTCATAAAAGGGCCAAGTTGGAAGACCCCTGCTTATAGGGTCTCTTGCGTGAGCGGCATGTTGGATCAGAAGACCTCCAAGGCCCCTTCCAACTCTGTTATTCTGTTAGTCAAGAACCACAACCTAGGCCTAAGGAGAAATTTTCTGACAGTGGGAATAATAAACCAGCGGAACGACTTGCCTCCAGAAGTTGTGGGTGCTGCAACACTGGAGGTTTTAAAGAACAGACTGGACAATCATTTGTCTGAAACGGTATAGGATTTCCTGCCTGAGCATGGGGCTGGACTAGAAGACCTCCAAGGTCCCTTCCACCTCTGTTACGCTGTTAACTCTTTCAGCTCAGTATACACCACGACCCCCATTTAATCTGCAATGGCATAGACAGATTAATAAAACTTGAAGAGAGGAGGAAAAAAAACGTAACGTAAAGTTATGCCGTACTTTTGATTTATTTTTAATTTGTGGACTTATACTGCTATGGATACAGGGTGCACACACTGATCAAACGCCTTGCTCCCTCATACAGAAATAAAACTTGAATTGACTATTTCATCAAGATGATTTGGGGAAGAGTGTTCAAATACTGTGCAAGACTAGATGCACGCCTTAAAGAAATGCCGCACGGAAATAGCCTGGATTTAGATCAAATGCACCAACACATCAAGGTTCCCCTTTGGATAATTTGAGGGCGGAAGGAGGAGGAGGAGGAGGTACAAATGGGCTAGAAATGAAAGTGAAACCCGGTGTGCCTTCCTGAGTTTGAGAAAGTTACCAAGTAAAAAATTTAAGAAATAAATTCAGCCTCCATTAATTAATCCCAGCCACGAATGTATCATGAATTACGACTCTTGATATTCTTTTGTTAACCTTTGGTAATTGTCACGGGAATTCTACCCTCTCTCCCCAACTTGCACACCTGTAAAAGACTCAAAAGGTGCTTTTTCCAAAAGGCAAGTGGACTTCTGTTTTTTCTTGAAGACCTTTCGCTTCTCATTCGAGAAGCTTCTTCGGTTCTGACTGAACGGTGGGGAGCGGAAGGACTTATATTCCTTGCAGTCATCTGGTCATTAACACTCTTTCTGAGAATCGTTGAGGCCACTTAAGAGGTTTATCTGTGCCCTCAGGGCCACCTGAATCAGGTTGCCAATGGGTGGGGAACCTTCGTGAAACTGCTGAAGGGACTCTGTTGAAAACAGGAGAGACGGGGCATCGTATTCCACCCCCCCACTCTGTTGAGAGAGGGCTGTTCAATCTTAATCTAGATGGCCTCTTTGACCCCTCTTTCAAACCAGCGGTTTCAAACCCGGGTAAGCACGGAATCCTTTAAAAGGAGTCTGATTTCGAGAGCAGGGAACTGTTTCCGTCAGACTGTAGATCTTTTTTTTCCCAGCTTCTGAAAATCCGGTGGGAATGACATTACGACATCACGGGAGGAGACAGGACTGAAATTTCTATCCCTTTAATTTGCATAGCCAACTGCTGTATTAAACTATTTCTCTTTTTAAAGTTGGTCAAAGGCCATAATAAAGGTACTTGGCTTATTTGTTATTTCTCTCCCTCTCTCTCTCTCTCTCTCTCTCTCTCTCTCTCTCTCTCTCTCTCTCTCTGTGTGTGTGTGTGTGTGTGTGTGTATGTTAAGCTACTGAATATTTAACATAGTTGGGAGGACTTTCTGCAGGGAAGGAAGGAATGGACGATTACTGCACACTGTAGAAGCACAGACAAAGCTACAAAAGGGGATTAAGAGACAGCCAGATGCAACTTGCCACCTACAGCCCACCCAGATTGGTATCCTTGTAAAAGATGGTGGTGACGGCTCCTGGAATACAAGCTTCTGCCCCTGCTACACACAACCTGAGTTAAGCCAACCAATCAGAGCACCTCCCCCACTTTGCAAAAATGAGATAACGGCAGGGCAATAACTTTTGGTCAATCCTTACAAGAAAAAAAAAAGTGCAGTTATGGGTCAGCCGCTTACAATTATCCGGGGAAAATGCCATTGGGGGGAGGTGGGGGGAAGGGGGGCAGTAATTACTGTTGCTAATTAATGATGATTGATGGATACTAAACATAGGAATGGGAGGAGAGAGCCTAAAGGACATCGTACAAGGAGAAGCCCTCAGTTCAGCTTCTCCACACCCAGACTTCAGGCCTGTTCTTGCCGTTATCAACGTACACGTCCTTGCTATTGGTTTTGATGGCTGTGTCGCAGCTTGAGGAATCAAAATATCTGCGGAAGAGTTGGGAAATCATGCAAAGGCATCCACGATGCTTTTCAAGAGGTGGAATTGTTGAGTGGTCAGTGCAGCTGGTGGTGGCACCCCTTCAAGAGAGGACTTTAAAGCCACTTCTGCAGATGCTTTCTCAGGACACCTTGCAAATGCCAAGGTAAGTTGCTAAATCCATAACAGGAAGAAGGATGCAAGACAGACCCTTGTTGAGGGGCTGCCACAGAGAAGAGTGGGGTCAAGCTATTCTCCAAAGCGCCTGAAGGCAGGACAAGAAGCAACGGATGGAAACTAATCAAGGAGAGAGAAGCAACCTGGAACTAAGGAGACATTTCCTGACAGTGAGGATAATTAACCAGTGGAACAGCTTGCCTCCAGATGTTGTGGGTGCTTCAACACTGGAAGTTTTTAAGAAGAGACTGGACAGCCATTTGTCTGACACGGGATAGGGTTCTCCTGCTTGATCAGGGGGTTGGCCTGGATGACCTCCAAGGTCCCTTCCAACTCTGTTATTCTGTTGTGGATGCTACACACACCAGTGCCAAGTGGTCCCTCATATGCTCTGCTTTTGGACTTGGGGGGAAAAAACAGAAGCTCGGTGATGGAGGATAAACTTCACAACCCTTTGCAAAAGTTCAAAGAGTTCTTCCCTCTAACTGCTAGGAACGGCCATCCCCTCCAAACTCCAGAGACGTCCAATCTCTTTCCCGCGAAGAACACAGCAATCCAAAATCTCATTGGTCCTTCCCCAATCAGATGCCTTTCACGTGTCATGGGTCCTACAGGTAGCCCTTAGGGTACAGCCACTCATTTAGTGACCGTTCCAAGTTAGAACAGCCCTGGGGAAAAAAAGTGACTTATGGCCATTTTTTACACTTCACGGCCATTGCAGCATCCTCCCCTTCCCCCCAGTGGTCAGGTGATCAAACTTTGGATGGCTTGGCAACTGGCTGGTGTTTTATGACGGCTGCGGTCATACGATCGCCTTTGGCGACTTTCTGACAAGCAAAAGCAGTGGAGAAGCCAGATTCGTTTGACAACCGCGTTACCGACTTAACTGCATTGCCTACTAATTCAACGACTGTGGCGAGAAGAGTCATAAAAGGGGGGGGGTAAATCTCACTACTGTCTCGCTTAGCAACAGGGTTTTGGGCTACCTGTATTACACACACACACGCACACACACAAACACACACACACACACACACACGCTAGCCATCAGGTCTTACAGGGTAAAAAAATAATCCATGGCTGATTTTTTTTTTTTTAAAGAAGCTCTTCGTGAGCTCTCCTCCTCCACAACTCGCCCCAAGTTACTAGGCAACCTACAATTTTATGCAAAAGGCAAAAACAAAAAGGCCATGAAGCTCAGCTAGGTTTCGTATTTTGTGTGAGGGTTGTTTCATGGAGGGAGGAGGAGAAGAGGGCTCTTGGGGGCCAGATTGGAGAGGGAAAGGAAACAAATAGCAATAGCAATAGCACGTAGACTTATAATACCGCTTCACAGTGCTTTACAGCCCTCTCTAAGTGGTTTCCCGAACCAGCCTGTTGCCCCACAACAATCTGGCTCCTCATTTTATGGACCTCGGAAAGAGGGAAGGCTGAGTCAACCTTGAGCCTGTCAGGATCGAACACCTGGCAGTCGGCAGAATTAGCCTGCAATACTGCATTCTAACCACTGCGCCACCATTGTAATAGAACAGAATAGAACAGAATAGAACAGAACAGAACAGAACAGAATAGAAAACAGAAAGAATGGAATGGAATGGAATGGAATGGAATGGAATGGAATAGAATAGAATAGAATAGAATAGAATAGAATAGAATAGAATAGAATAGAATAGAATAGAATAGAATAGAATAGAATAGAATAGAATAGAATAGAATAGAATAGAATAGAATAGAATCTTTAGAGAATATAATAGAATTTTTATAGAGAATAGAATAGAATAGAATAGAATCTTTAGAGAATAGAATAGAATTTTTATAGAGAATAGAATAGAATAGAATAGAATAGAATAGAATAGAATAGAATAGAATAGAATAGAATAGAATAGAATAGAATAGAATAATAGCATAGCATAGCATAGAACAGTACTAGCGATAGCACTTAGACTTACATACCGCTTCACACTGCCCTCTCTAAGCAGTTTACAGAGTCACCACATTGCCCCCCAACAATCTGAGTCCTCATTTTACCGACCTCGGAAGGAAGGAAGGCTGAATCAACTTTGAGTCAGTCGGGATCGAACTCCCGGCAGTCGACAGAATTAGCCTGCACTACTGCATCCTAACCACTGTGCCACCATGGCTCTTGAATGTAGATTAAAAGCCCTTCCAAATCTAAACTAAGATCCCGAACCCCATCACCTAATTCAGCAAGGGTGAGTTGCCAGTTGGCGTCTCAGTCCCAGAACAACTTTTCCATCATCGGTCATTTGCCCGGTTGTAAAAGTAACCAAGTGAAGTGCTGAACAACTGAAGGCTACCCTTGACACCCCCCCCCCTTATGGTCTGTTGTGTCTGGGCCTCACATCGCTCAGACGACGAGAGATTCCTCTAAAGCGGCAAACAGCCTCCGGGGCTTTGATGGACAGGTGGAAAAATACCAGACTTTGCACGTACATAAAATGAAACGATTCAACAGCACGAGTCATTAATCGGGCGGCAGGCAAAAAAGACGGACGGACGGACGGAAGAGTTGGGCCGAGCCCTGGAGAATGGATTTATCTCCAGACCATGCTCTCGGTCCAGAGTATTATCTGCCATAATCCAAGAATGATTTGTCTATTGTCTATGTGTACTATGTATGTATTATTGGGAGGGGGAATTTTGGCACGGGTTCAAGGCCACACCGGCTCCTTTAGTGGCCTCCTGAGGCCAGGGCGAGGAAGCAGTCAAAAACTGAACGGGGAATAAAGTTAGTGACTTGGCTCAAGGTCACCTGCTGGCTTTTTGCCTAAAGCAGGAATAGAACTCATGACCTCCCACTTTCTAGCCTGACCCCTTAACTACCATACCAAACTAGCTATCTAAAGCAGGCTGTGCTGTTCCATTTTTTTTTTAAATCCCCCTCGAACAAAATCCCGTAAGGAAGTTTGGACTTAAAGAGATAGGGACCAGGTCCAAATCATCAAGTTGCATAGATTATGATGATTAAACTCTGGGTGGCTGGCAAGCACCACAACACACTTAACAATACCACTAAGAACAGGGGTGCCCACCCCCCCGGTCCGTGGACCAGTACCAGGGCGTGGCATGCCAGCAACCGGTCTGCACAAACAAGCAAAGCCCCATCTGCGGGATGCAGGCAGCACGCGAAACCACGCAACCCTTCTGGGTCCGTGGAAAAAGCTTTCTCCACGGATCCGGTCCCTGGTGCCCAAAAGGTTGGGGGCCTCTGCTCTAGACCAACCTGGCTCTTGTGACTGCCCATAGAGGAAGGGAGAGAAAAATAAATAAATAAGAAAATCTAACGAACTTGTAAAGGCCAATTTTGTCTAATGATTAATTAAGGCTAGAAACGGGGGAGACTGTGAGTTCAAGTCCCTTCTGAGGCACCAAGCCAGCGAGTGACTCTGGACCCATTCTCGTTCCTAGGAAAAAAAAAAAGTTAACGGTGAACCATTTCCATAAACCGTGGCAAGAAAAAGAAGGTCTAGGGGTGACATGATAGCAGTCTTCCAGTATCTCAGGGGCTGCCCCAAAGAAGAGGGAGTCAAGCTATTCTCCAAAGTGCCTGAAGGCAGGGCAAGAAGCAACGGATGGAAACTAATCAAGGAGAGAGAAGCAACCTGGAACCAAGGAGAAATTTCCTAGCAGTGAGAACAGTTAACCAGTGGAACGGCTTGCTTTCCGGAAGTTGTGGGTGCTCCATCACTTGAAGCTTTTAAGAAGAGACTGGACAAGCACTTGTCCTGAATGGTGTAGGTTCTCCTGCTTGAGCAGGGGGTTGGACTAGAAGACCTCCAAGGTCCCTTCCAACTCTGTAATTCTCTTAAAGCTGCAGGGCCTTGTCTGGGCAGTTGCCCAGAGTCAATACTTGGGTTTAAAGATTTTTTAAAAAAATAATAATAAAACAACGAACTTAGGTAGTACACAAGGCATCTCATTCCACATTCCCATGCTGGATAGGGAATTGGGATACCAACCCCATTACAAGCACACAGACATGCACACACACACACACACACACACACACACACACACAAACACACCGATCAAGATAAACCTTTCTCCTGCCTGCACGGCAGTTCTCATTCCCCAATTTCCGGGGCTGATCTGTTACATCCTAATGAAGAGGCATTAGCCATTTCATAAAAATGACAAATGGAATCCCATCTTTCCCCCACACACACACACACCCTCTTCATCTGGAGAAGTAATGGATTTCTGCATTCTCTTCCCCCCCCCCAACATCCCCCCCCATCTTCCACGCCACCCTGCATTTCAGGATATATAATTCTGACAATCACATTCATGCGCTAAAAAGTGATTAATCGCCTGGTGCTCCTCTTGCAATATGCTGCTCTGGTGCTTAATATCCCTCGTTTAAGTAATGTTCGAGGGACGTGCAGTGAGATCCTGGAGCAACGAAGCGCACCCCACCCCCACCCCAAATTAACCCCCTCCCCTCTTCCCGCAGCCCAAAGGCGGGGCAGGGAGAAATAAAAACCGTTTTTTTTTCTCCCATGTCAAAGTGATGGATTGAAGGGCGATATGAAAAGAAAGAAGAGGAAGCCGATTAATAATTTCCGCCGTTAATAATATTCCTCCTCTGCCAGCCAAGGGTGGAGAACCCAACTCCGTGGCCAAAATTGCAGGCACAGATGCTCTGGGGGTGGGTGGGGGAGGAGAGAGAGAGAGGGAGGGCTGGACAAATCTCTATGGGGAAAGTGGGGAGGGGGGGGAAACGTGGACATGTATGTATGCAGTTCTCCCCTGACAGACATCCTCTGCTCCCAGCACCCGACATCCATCACCAGGGCAGGCGTGGAAAGCTCATCTGCCAAGCAGCCGTCCTGAGGAGCTGAGAGCGTGGCGACACGGCTGACCTTTTTCTTGGTGACACGGAACCGTAAAGGCTACAAACACGGGGTGAAGTCCACGCAGCCTCCAGTTCTTCGCTTGTTAAGTACCCTGATATCCATCTTCTGTCTCACTTGCCCAGCTTCACGGGGAGATTTATTTAATTAGTCCAAGAGAAAGGACCTGGGCAACCATGAGCTTCCCTTCCCTTCCCTCTTTCCTTTCCTTTCCTTCCCTTCCCTTTCCTTTCCTCTTTCCTATCCTTTCCTTTCCTCTCCTCTCTTCTCTCCTTTCCTCTCCTTTCCTTTCCTTATTTCTCCTTTCCTCTCCTTTCCCCTTTTCATTTCCTTTCCTCTCCTCTCTTCTCTCGTTTCCTCTCCTTTCCCCTCTTTTCCTTTCCTTATTTCTCCTTTCCTCTCCTTTCCCCTCTTTTCCTTTCCTTTCCTCTCCTCTCTTCTCTCGTTTCCACTCCTTTCCTTTCTTTTCCTTTCCTCTCCTCTTCTCTCCTTTCCCCTCTTTTCCTTTCCTTTCCTCTCCTTTCCCTTTCCTTCCTCTCATCATTCTCCCCTTCCCTCCCCTCCCCTCCCCTCCCCTATCCTCCCCTTCCTTCCTTCCTTCCTTCCTTCCTTCCTTCCTTCCTTCCTTCCTTCCTTCCTTCCTTCCTTCCTTCCTACATTTTGGGTCCTAACCATGGTCACAGAAGGGGGCATGCCTATGCTACCAAATCAAACGACAACAGTTGTGGGAAAAGGCAACGAGTGTTGGCATACTTTAACAATTCCTACAGCCGGTCTGAACACAAAAGAAGGGAGATTGAATCACTTTTCCCTTGATCTTTCTTCCGCTCAAACCCAGCCTTGGAAAAAGGGCATTTGCGTTCTCAAAAAAGGGGCTGTGCAGTTCCCTGTTAGAGAGAACTCGCAACATTTCCTTATTCTTGATTTACACAATATTTATAGCCAACTTCCCTCCCCAATAAAAGAACCCAAGATTGCCCCGTCTGATTTTTTTTTTAACAGCACCTTAAGGAAGGTTTATGCAGAGACTTAAATTAAGTTCTCAGTTCATTATAAGCTGCTGGGAGGTTAATCGCAGTTCGTTAAATAAACCACAACTGCACTGGGTTCACCTGTGAGCTGGAATAATAAACCATGTCTTGCAAGCCCTGCTAGTTTCACATATTACATTAACCCCAAACCAGAACCGCCATGTGATTGAGAAGGGGACCTGAATTGAATTTTTGACGGCCCAGATTTTATGGTATAACAGAATGACGGGCTTGGAAGGGACCTTGGAGGTCTTCTAGTCCAACCCCCTGCTCAGGCAGGAAACCCTAAACCATTTCAGACAAAGGGCTGTCCAGTCCCTTCTTAAAAACCTCCAGTGATGGAGCACCCAGAAATTCTGGAGCCAAGCTGTTCCACTGGTTAATGGTTCTGACAATCAGGAAATGTCTCCTTAATTCTAGGTTGCTTCTCTCCTTAATTACTGCATTGCTTCTTGTTCTGCCTTCAGGTGCCTTGGAGAACAGGTTGGCAACCCCCCCACCCCCAATCTTCTTTGTGGCAGCCCCTTAGATATTGGAAGACTGCTATCATGTCACCCCTAGTCCTTCTTTTCATTAGACTAAAGGTAAAAGGTAAAGGTTCCTCCGCACATGCGTGCTAGTCGTTTCCGACTCTAGGGGCCGGTGCTCATCTCCGTTTCAAAGCCGAAGAGCCAGCGCTTGTCCGAGGACATCTCCGTGGTCATGTGGCCGGCATGACTAGACGCCAAAGGCGCACGGAACGCTGTTACCTTCCCACCGGAGTGGTCCCTATTTTTCTACTTGCATTTTTTCGTGCTTTCGAACTGCTAGGTTGGCAGAAGCTGGGACGAGTAACAGGCGCTCACTCTGTTACGCGGCACTCGGGATTCGACCCGCCAAACTGCCGACCTTCTGATCGACAAGCTCAGCGTCCTAACCCACTGAGCCACCGCGTCCCTATATCATTAGACTAGCCATACCCAATTCCTGCAACTGTTCTTCCTATGTTTTAGCCTCCAGTCCCCTGGTCATCATTGTGGCTCTCTTTTTTTTTGCACTCTTTCCAGAGTCTCTCTCTCTCTCTCTCTCTCTCTCTCTCTCTCGTTTCACAACATCTGGAAGGAAAGAGATCGTTTCCCTGCTACATCTAGATGCAGAAAGATCAGCTATTTAGCTCCTCTCTCCCTGCAAGACTGGAGGAAGCCTACAAATGTGCTATGTTTCCCCCCCTCCCCCGTCCCTGCTCCCCGCCAGCACATTATTCCCGTGGAGATATGTCCTAGGAAATTGAATGGCCCTAATTAATGACTCATTAACTGATACTGACATTGCCCCTTATCCTAATTTATTAATATCAGTCTCGACTCTTCCATCTCTCCCAACTTAAAGCAAGATGCAAAAGTCTTTTAAAGAGAAAGCAGCCATGTTTCAAGACTGCATCTGAAGAAGTCTCCCACGTCCGGGGATGTTAAATCTTGGCCAAATCTCCTTATCTCTGGAACCATGGGGAGATTGGGGTGGGGGGGGTGGGGGGGGGCTGGCTTCATATTCAAGAGCTACTGCCTCAGGAATTAGAAAGTTGCTGTTAAACACACACACACACAGACACACACACACGCTGCAAAGAATTAGAAACTTGCTGCGAAAACGCACACACGCTAAGCCACACTTAGCCCCATCAATCAAACTCTATACTTTTCAGCAAGCTGATTGCTTTAACCATCGAAACAAAGGTAGTTCTGAGAGGCTAAAAATAAAATGCAGGCCGAAATGTCATAGTTAGGGAAAACGCCCCCCCCCCAAACTCAACCACAAGGCATCGGCTTTCCGCGCAAGGAAGTCCCAGGTTCGATTCCTGTGACCTCTCTTTAAAAGGGACCGGTGACCGTGTGAAAATAAACCTAATCCCTGAAGCGCGATATTAAGGGGAAAAATAACAACCGCATCGGAGTAGGCGGCTTCTTCGCCGACTGGACCAGGAGTAGAGCACAGACGAGGGAATCATAAGCTGGAAGGGGACCTCGGAGGTCCTCTAGGCCAACCCCTTTGCTCAAGGCAGGAGGCCCTATTCCATCTTGGATGAATGGCTGTCCCATCTTTTCCTGAAAACCTCCAGGGATGGAGGGCCCACCGCGCTGGAAGGCAAGCTATGCCACTGATTAATTGTTCTCACTGTCTGAAAATGTCTAGGTTAGACTTCTAGGTTAGATCTCTCTTTGACAAGTTCCCCCCCCCCATTACTCCTTGTCCTCTGCCCTCTTGTGCTCTGGAAAAGAGCCAGGCCCCTCTTCTCTCTGGTAACGGTAAAGGTAAAGGTTCCCCCGCACATGCGTGCTAGTCGTTTCCGACTCTAGGGGCCGGTGCTCATCTCCATTTCAAAGCCAAAGAGCCAGTGCTTGTCCGAGGACGTCTCCGTGGTCCTGTGGCCGGCATGACTAGACGCCAAAGGCGCACGGAACGCTGTTCCCTTCCCACCGGAGTGGTCCCTATTTTTCTACTTGCATTTTTACGTGCTTTCGAACTGCTAGGTTGGCAGAAGCTGGGACGAGTAACAGGCGCTCGCTCTGCTACGCGGCACTCGGGATTCAACCCGCCAAACTGCCGACCTTCTGATCGACAAGCTCAGCGTCCTAACCCACTGAGCCACCGTGTCCCTTCTGTCTGACAGACCCTCCAATACCAGAAGACGGTGATCCTGTCCCCCCTAATCCACCTTTTCACTTAGGACAGACCTAGCTCCCTCGAGCGTTCATCGTAAGAGCTTCTTGTGCGTCTTGTTCTTTATATGTTGAGCTTCTCCCATTCCCGCTTGACCTTCATAATCGTGAAGACTAGAACCTTGACTTTAAAAAACACACACACAAAAAAGCTAAAGTTTTGCTTGCCGGTTGTGTTCAAACCAAATAGCCCCAAATCTCTCCTCTCTTAAGTACGAACCCTAAGTAAAAAATAAAAATAAAAATGGACAGCTGAACCACATGCAAGCTGCTTTCCTTTCCTTTCCTTTTTCCTTTTTTTAAAAAAAATATATGAGGGGACAAATTTAATGTCACGCCTGAAGGAAGCCGGGAAGGAAAAGCAGCTGAAGGAAGAATCAAATGCGACTGGAAGTATAATTACGGAGAGAGTGAGTTCTTCCCTTTTTAACATAAAAAGGCTCCGGAGCCACTTTCCTCCCTGAACAGAAACACGGCATAAAGTTGAATCAGGTTTTTCCCAGGACGCAATTACAGTTGGCTGCTTCTGTTCTGCCGGCTTGGTAGCGTGAAATCAATGCAGACAGGCAGAAATTTAATTTCTTCCCTCTCCCCGTTCCTGGAAGCTCCGCTTTTCCCCCCACCCACCTACACCCACCCACCTACACCCACCCCGGTCCTCCCCCTGACATAAAAACAAAGGGAAGGGCAAAACGTTTGGGTTCGTCTGAGAGCACGGTGGAAGATTTTAATGGGCGGTGGCAGAGTGGCCAAAAAAAAAAAAAAAAAGATTTAAGGAAGATGGCTATAGATCACTAGGAAATCTCGCGACTCTGGGCTGGATGGGAAGGTGGAACAAAAGTCTCAGAGCGGTTCCATGTCCCTTTCATGCGTACGGAGGTTTTCAAGAAGAGATTGGACAGCCGTTTGTCCGGAACGCTACAGGGTCTTTCGCTCCAGCAGGGGGGGGGGGTTGGACTAGAAGACCTCCGAGGTCCAATCTGTTCGGGCTGGGAAGTCACCAAGAATTCGAGTCGATTGAAGAGAGACTTGATCTTGAGGGGAAAGACCGTAACTCAAAACATGTCCGCGCGAATCACACTTTCTCACCGAGTCGGTTGGTGACATTAGAGCGCGGAGCTGTTTGGGGAACCTCTAAATGCTTTTTCCCTTTCGATTGGAGGAGTGGCAGGTCTCTGCCCGTGTCCTCACCAAGCAGGAGTTCCTGAAAACTCTAGAACCTTCCGGCCTCCTTTCTCGTCCTTTCTTTCTTTAGGAGATGAAGGAGGCAAGGCCTAAAGAAGAATCACAGAACAATAGACTGGAAGAAGCCTCGGAGGTCTTCTAGTCTTCAAACGTGGCCCTTCTATGGCTTGTGGACTTCAACTCCCAGAATTCCTCAGCACAAGTCATAAAAGGGCCACGTTTGAAGACTCCTGATCTACCTCGTCATTAAAAGACAACAGTAACTTGGTGGAAAATAATCAGTTGGTCAACTTAGAGTTCGTGGTGGACAGGAATCCATGTCAATTGGATTGAAAGTCTACCACACAAGCCAAAATCTGTTCTTGTCAATGAAATATATCTAAATGTATCTAAATATATTGATATAGAGATAGATAGATAGATAGATAGAAAGATAGATAGATAGATAGATAGATAGATAGATAGATAGATATAAATATAAATATAAATATAGATATAGATATAGATATAGATATAGATGTATATTTTAAATAAGTTGATACATAGACATACATACACACAAACATACATAGTGATATATTAAATCTGTCTTAAATAAGTTGCAGGTCATCTCTGCAATTCAGTTATCCTATAGCGCCTTCTACTGTTCAAAAGACGCCAAAGCAGCAGGGTCTAATGGCTATAAAGTGGTTTGGTTTGCACCTTTCCAAATGAACAAGTTTTATTAAAAGGTAGATGCTCTAGATGGTCACAACATCAGAGGCATGCAGCCTACAATCTGGTTTTTGTTTTTGTTGTTGTGATTTACTGCTTTGGACTGGGTCCAAAAATAAATTCCTGGGTTAAGTCTAGCCTAAGGAAGAGAAGGACGAGGGGGGACATGATAGCAGCCTTCCAATATCTCAGGGGCTGCCCCAAAGAAGAGGGAGTCAAGCTATTCTCCAAAGCACCCAAAGGCAGGACAAGAAGCAACAGATGGAAACTAACCAAAGAGAGAGGCAACCTAGAACTAAGGAGAAACTTCCTGACAGTTAGAACAGTCAGTGGAACTCCTTGCCTCCAGAAGCGGTGAATGCTCCAAACTGGAAGTTTTTAAGAAGAGACTGGACAGCCATTTGTCCAGAATGGTATAGGGCAGAGGTAGGCAACCTTGGCTCTTTTATGACCTGTGGACGTCAATACCCAGAATTCCTGAACCAGCCATGCTGACTCTGGAATTCTGGGAGTTGAAGTCCACAAGTCATAAAAGAGCCAAGGTTGCCTTCCCCTGGTATAAGGTTTCCTGCCTGAGCAGGGGGCTGGACTAGATGACCTCCAAGGTCCCTTCCAACATTATGATGATGATGATGATGATGATTAATCATCGCAGTCAGCCAGATGTTCAGGCTGGATTTGGCATTTTTGTCTACCTATCGAGTCCTTACCAAGGACCTGGGATAGGCAGAGGTGGATGTTTGATGAAATTACAGATTTCGTCGCAGGATGGAAGCAGTTCCTAGTAAGGCTGCCTTTTGCAATTGACTGATGGCGAATTTGTCAGTGCTGATGATGGTGTCCAAGTGGTGCTCCAGCTGTTTTGGAATTGCACCCAAGGCGCCTATTGCTATTGGTACCACCCTTGCTTGCCTTTGCCACAGTCTTTCTATTTCTATTTGTAGGTCTTTGTAGTATTATTATTATTATTATTATTATTATTATTATTATTATTATTATTATTATTATTATTATTATTATTATACATGCTCAACAGGGTAGTGAAGCTGCACAGCAGAGCCAGACATCCGGGCTTTGACTGAAGGGAAGGCCATTGGGTTCTCCCGCACCTGACTTATACACGTTCCGGAGGCAGGAGAGCGAGGCGTTGAGGCGAGCGCATTCTTCCCAGTTAGCCCCAAATTTCTCCACCGTCTTGCAGACCTGGTCGTCTGTCATCTCTAAAAGGTCTTCCAGACTCAGTTGCCCCGAGGCAATTTCCTAAGGGAGGAGAGAGAAAGAGCGGTGAGAATAGAATAGAATAGAATAGAATAGAATAGAATAGAATAGAATAGAATAGAATAGAATAGAATAGAATAGAATAGAAATCTGGAAGGGACCTTGGAGGTCATCTAGTCCAGTCCCCTGCTCAAGCAGGAGAACCTAGACCATTTCAAACAGGTGAATATCTAGTCCAGCGATGGCGAACCTTTTAGAGACCGAGTGCCCAAACTGCAACCCAAAACCCACTTACGTATCGTTGGCTGCCGGGTGGGTGTGGCCCATTGGGTGGGTGCGGCCCATTGGGTGGGCGTGGCTTCGGTGATAACGGCAGACTGGGTGAGACTAAAAAGTTCAATCAATCAATTCCAACTTTGCGAGATCTTTTTTTTCCCTGCGAGAAGTTGAAATTGATTGATTGATTGAACCTTTTTTTTTTTTGCACACGGTGGCTGAGGCCTAAAGCAGAAAGGTTTTTTAAAACCCAGCTGAAGGCTTAGGACTGGGGTGACGGCGCGCGTGCCCACAGAGAGGGCTCTGCGTGCCACCTGTGGCACGCGTGCCATAGGTTCGCCACCACGGATCTAGTCTCTTCTTAAATATAATGCTTGGATGTGTGTTTCCTTAGTCGTTTCTTGATTGGGCTACTGTTTTCTGCTTGATTTGTTTGTCCAGTTCTAATCCCTGCTTATCTGTACGTTGGCTGCTGGAAAGGGAATATTCTGGTCTTTTTATTTCCTTCTTAGCTTTTTTATTTTTTATTTTAACTGTGTGCATCTGTGGTTTATGTGTCTCTTGATGGCTGATCGGTACGATTAATGGCTGAATATCTAGAAAGTTAGCTAGAAAATCTGCCAGAAAATTACTAAGCTCAGAGAGAACCAAGGACTCCGTAGTTCAACCCTGAACTACAAATATTCTGCTCCGTTGGCTTTTCAGGATGGGAATTCTGGGCAGCCAGGAGTTTACAAAGAGATGGGACGAAAAAATAGGAAGACCAGCAGATGTACTTCCCATCACCTCTAAAGCCATCTCTCCAAGAACCACCAAGGGAAATGCAAAATAAATTCAGTCACCCTGAAAATTACAGAGGAAAAACAGAAGGTTCTTTCCTAACAAAAGAAAACTTGTGAAATTGCAAAAGGCAGAGTTTGGGGTAACAGTAGTAGACTTCAGGTAGAGAGAAAAACGTAATTTTACTAATAACCACACAACTTTACTCAGTAAGATTCCTCTTCCTTGTTATCAACTCTTATTATGATGAACATCATAATGCAAACCCCACATCTGGAGCTGTGAAAATCTCTCTCTCTCTCTCTCTCTCTCTCTCTCTCTCTCTCTCTCTCTCTCTCTCTCTCTCCAATGTTCAGTAAGATAGAGCACTGCTGCCCTCTTGTGTTTGTATTGCAATCATGCACTGAAAAAATACACCGTTTAAGAATTGTCTCATTTACATCTTTATCCAGAGTTGCATACAGCCCATAAAACATCTGAAAAGTTGTGGAGAACTGAAACTGTTAATGTGACATCATGCTCAATATATGGGGAATATCAATGACATGGACTGAATTGTTTTTACATTGGTATTCGGTTTAAATGAAAGCATTTTTCATTCTTGGCTCAATGAGATTGTCCACGTTGTTCTTCTCGCTGCCCTTCTCCAATTATCTGCATTATAGCTTCTGGGAAGCAATCAATCCACCGCGGGTCCTTTTTATCTATGTCTCTATATCATATTTGTATGTTGCCACAATCAAGAATTGCAGAGGTTTTGCAAGAATTAAAGCAGTAAACGGTTGCTTTATAATAAAAACTGGGCAAACGGTTCGCAGGATTATTCTTACTATTTACACATTATTGGTTTATTTACATTTCATGTCTCTAAACCTGTCATTCCTGTGCATAGGCCTGAGTAGCAATAAATCAGTTTAACTGGACCTGTTTGTGTGGACCTGGTCTTTCACTGCCACATTAATCTTCTCAACTCAAGGTTAGTATCTACTTGGAGTTAGATAAGGGTCGACAGAATTCAAGAGAAGTTGGGCTTCGTTTGCTTTTGTGACTATGTAGGGATTCTAGGCCTCTTTCCCCTTTGGACTCCGCCCCCAGGTTCTGCCTCTTCCTCCTACAGAAATCTTCAAGGGCAGCCCCATGTAATAAACACGGCAGGAGTCTAGTCTAGTAGTCATGACAGCATGAGTCATGGTCATTAGGGCTTCCAGGCTTTTTCCTTGCATTTATATTCAACTTTTGGGGCCTGCCATTCTGCGGGGGGGGGGGGGGAAACCTTGGGATAACTTTCGCTTTCTACTTTCCCTCTCCTGCCTCCTCCATCTGAGAAAGGAATGCATCTCCATTATCAGGGAGACGGTTACAGAGAAACGAACGCTGGGGAAGATCTTGAGATGCCCGCCAACTGGGCCAGTTACCCGCCTATCACACCAGCGGTGGATTGGCTGAATGTCAAATGGTGGGAGGAGGAATATTGCTGACTTAACTATACCGTCTGCGCGGGATTTCCCCCAGATCTCGCCTTGACTTCCTCACCGTCACTGACCCCTAATAAAAGTTTCCTTTCGGGACGATGCCCACGAGTTTCAAGAGTTCTGCTTTCGTGGGTGGTTAGTTGAAGTGGGTCCTTACACAAACACTCTATCGGGAGTCTCTCTTGGCTTCAGGTCTTCCCGTGAACTCTGTAGCCATCACAACTCCCTTCCTCCACAGTTGCCTATGGAGGTTAAGGAGGAGGGGCAAGACGACCCATTTTTAGATGACTCCCACCTCATTAGAAGAGCTAATACAAAATCCAGGGTCAGAATTTCTGGGAAGGCTAAGTTTTCCACCCTCCGAATATTCTGGGATTTGCACAAGAAGAAACATATTAACCAATAAAGGAGAATATTTGTAGCCCAAAGTGGAAACGAGCTGCTCTCTCTGAGCTTGCTTGTTTCCTTGCAGACGTTTCATTACCTAATGCTGTAACCTCTTCAATACTAGAAGGGAGTGGGGGTTGTGGAGAGGAGGGGGAAGAGGACTGTGGGGTCCCTGGTGCTCTCTGAGCTTGGTTGTTTCCTTGCAGACGTTTCGTGACCCAACTAGATAATATTATCAGTGTCAGGAGGGAATGGGGTTTGTGGAATGGAAGAGGAGGAGGATTATGGGGTCCTTGGTGCTCTCTGAGCTTGGTTGTTTCCTTGCAGACGTTTCATGACCCAACTAGATAATATTATCAATGTGAGAAGGGAATGGGGTTTGTGGAATGGAGGAGGAGGAGGATTATGGGGTTCCTGGTGCTCTCTGAGCTTGGTTGTTTTCTTACAGATGTTTCATGACCCAACTAGATAATATTATCAGTGCGAGGAGGGAATGGGGTTTGTGGAATGGAAGAGGAGGAGGATTATGGGGTCCTTGGTGCTCTCTGAGCTTGGTTGTTTCCTTGCAGACGTTTCATGACCCAACTAAATTGGGTCTTGCAGAACTTTCATTACCCAAATGAGGTAACCCCACCAAAGCTGGTCAGCTACCTAGTTGGAGAATCTGCAAGAAAACATCTGCAAGAAAACAATCGAGCTCAGGGAGCACCAAAGATCTCTCAGAACAAATTCAGTCAACCGGAGGAGAGAGTACGGCCCTAAACCGGCAGCTCTAATTCGGTTGCAAGGAGGGAAGAAGAGCAACCGGAGCTAACGACGCCGAGGGAAACCGGGGCCAGTAACTGCCGCCATCCGGGCCTCGCTCACCTCCATGACCTCCTTGCGGATGTTGACAATGCGGAACCAGTGCCAGAGCTGCGGGAAGCCCTCCAGCTTGGCATTTCTCTCCTGAAGAGACACCTTCCTTTTGCAGGAGAGCTGGCGGCTGAAGTATTTCACCAGCTTACTCTGAAAAAGAGACGGAGAGAGAGGGTTAGGGGAGACGTTGGGATGAACGGAGGCAATTCCCGGCCACCCCAAGCGCACGTTTCCTATGTTTTCCTCCCCAGTGTCCCATTACGTTGAGTGAGTGAGTGTGTGTATATGCATATCAAGGTCCCTGAGTCGTTGGGGAGAAGGGCGGCATAGAAATTTAATAAATCTCTCAAATCTCAAGGTAAAGATAAAGGTTTCCCTGCCCAATCGCGTCTGACCCTAGGGGGAAGCTGCTCATCTCTGTTTCTCAGCCGAGGGAGCTTGTCCGAAGACGCTTCTGTGGCCATGCGGCCGGCACAACCGTATGGCTGGGGTGCACGGAACGCTGTTACCTTCTCACCGAAGTGGTACCTATTGATCTACTCGCATTCTGCACGCTTTTCCAACTGCTAGGTTTGGCAGGAGCTGGAGCTGGTGACGGGAGCTCGCGCATCACGCGGTGCTCGGGTCTCGAACCCAGGCTGTCGGCTTTCCAGCCGACAAGCTCAGCTGTAGGAGATGACCAGGATGAGCCCAAGGGAGGGGGGGGGGTCAAAGGCCAGACTGGGAGACCAGAGACATGAATGCAAGCACCGCTTTGTTTATAAGGTTGGAGTCGCAAAATCGTGCAAGTCTGAGTATGCTCCCCACCCACCGACCCACTCCCACCGATGAGAACCGGCAAGGGTCATGTCTGAGGCACTGGCTCTAATCATAGTTCTGCTCCAGATTCAGATTTCAACCATTGCCTTGGTTGCATCTGTTCCTCCTGGACCTCAAGGTTATTCCTGCTGTTCGTTAGAGGATGAGAGCATGGGGGCTTTCAACAGCATTCTGCTTCTTGACGTGAGAGAGGGGGACTAGCCCTAAGTCCTCCAGGTCTTCGGTGGCTGAGGGGGGGAACTAGGACCTGGTTTTAGCACCGTCACCCCTACTACATATTGATTCCGAGGTTGACGGAGAATGCCCGAGGGAGGACCAGAACCTGGGACTCCTCAGTCCTAGTGCAGCACCTTCTCCAATAGATCACTTGGAAATTGCCTCCAGAGGAAGGCACTGATCCAAAGTCCCACAGCCAGATTCTTGGCTGAGGGAAGGCTTCAACCAAAGTCTTCTCGCTTGACCTCTGCCAACGTGTTTCTTTACTGATTAACTTTTTACCCCATTGTTACTACTTGATACATTACTCCAAGCAGCAAACATACAGGATACCCCTTCTTCTTCCAATTGTTCCCATGGCAACAACCCTGTGAGTTGGGCAGGGTTGTGGCAGAGGGACTGCACTCAGCCATCCAGCCACCATTCATAGCTAAAGTGGGACTAGAATTCACAGTCACCTGGTTTCCAGGCTAGCACCTTCACCGCTACACCAAACCGGCTATCCAATTCACTTCGTGCCTCTTTCCTGAGAGGTGAAGGTGCCGGACACGTGTGTAAGCACAACTCAAGTTGCACACTATCAGTATTCTTTTAAAGAAATGTGCACAACATATAAACAAACCCCGGAAACCTAATGAGAAACAAAATTCTATGCTTGAGGCTGGCAGTTAGATTGGTTTCATGCTAGCTTCCCAATTATTTCTTTTAAATTAGTCTTTAGAAAATAATAAAATTAGGTAGGGCGTGGAGGTTAACAGACTCCAAATTACCTATCAGCGGGTATGTAGTGCCTGCAAAGGTCATAGTGAGAACTGAGGCCTTGTAAATTTATCAGCTTTCTCAATTCTATTTCCATTTATATTTAATGAGAGCTCTTTTTTTTCACGCACCTGACAGTCCTCCTCCATCAGATACCTAAAGCCCTATTCACACAATCTGCTTATCACACTTCACCAGCAAAGTAGAGAGGGGATTTATAAATATAATTTTTTTTTTTAAAAAAAAAAGCCTTGTTGACAAATTTCAGTCGATCTATCTCATTTTTCAAGGTAAACAGCCTTCGCAAAGCAGTTTGCAAAAATGAGAGCGGTTATTTGGTTAAGGGAATGGATCATGAACAAAACTGTTTTGGCCCTGATATAGAATTAGAACAAACAAACAAACGTTTAACTTCTATGTGCTTGCCCTCTTTTGTCGTGGAAAGCCGATAACAAATTAGGAAGATTAAGATGTCATTCCCCTCCTCAATTCGACCAAATTAGAATTCTTGGCTTTGCATCTGCTAACAAACCATGAATCATAATCAAAGAAACCCAAACTTTCATATTCCAATTCACCTGTTTCTTTTGACAGTTGGAGACCACCTTTTCTGCCCAGCGCCTTCATTGGGTTCCCAGTTCTTCCTCCATGGGTTTAAACCAACCCAATTTTTTTTATAGCAGAGGTGCCCAACCTTTTGGGCACCAGGGACCGGATCCGCAGAGAGAGGTTTTTTCCGCGGACCGGAGAGTGTGTGGTTTTGTGTGCTACCTACATCCTGGAGATGCTTGTTTGTGCGGACCGGTTGCTGTCATGCTGCGGCCCCGGTACTGGTCCACGGCCCAGAGGTTGGGGACCCCTGCTTTACAGGACAGAGGTCAGCTTTGGAAGAGTGGTGTTTTTAAAAAAACACAACAACAACAACAACAGAGTATGTACTAAAATATCTCTGTTAAAAAGTTCTTGGGGTTTTTTTTTTGTGTATTGTGACTGGACATTTGTCTCAGAGGCATACAGCCCTTCTCCTGTTTATTCTCACCCATTCACAAAGCGGGTCTAATGGCTATAGCTTGTCCAGGCACAAAACGCAAAACTGTTGAGAAGACGTCTACTATTAGGTCAATTTCTTTGCCAGGCCATAAGGCCTTTAACCATCACTGCAGCAGGCGTTCAAGATAGAAATGTTCATACACTCATGGATGCCTTCCTCCCCGTGGACGTGGTGGCTCAGTGGGTTAGGACGCTGAGCTTGTCGATCGGAAGGTCGGCAGTTTGGCGGGTCGAATCCCGAGTGCCGTGTAACAGAGTGAGCACCTGTTACTTGTCCCAGCTTCTGCCAACCTAGCAGTTCGAAAGCACGTAAAAATGCAAGTAGAAAAACAGGGACCACTACGGTGGGAAGGTAACGGCGTTCCGTGTGCCTTTGGCGTCTAGTCATGCCGGCCACATGACCACGGAGACGTCCTCGGACAAGTGCTGGCTCTTCGGCTTTGAAACGGAGATGAGCACCGGCCCCTAGAGTCAGAAACGACTAGCATGCATGTGCAGGGGAACCTTTACCTTTACCTTTAAGGCCTTTAACCACCATTGCAGCAGGCGTTCAAGATAGAAATGTTCATACACTCATGGATGCCTTCCTCCCCGTGGACTAGACCCCTGCAGCAGCAAAATATTCTGCTCCTGAAATGTTCTGGCTTTGGAGCAGCCTTGGCAAAACAAAACATTTTAGAAGTCAGAAGAGGTCTTTCTGACTTTATGGGAAACTGTCTTGATTGAGGCCTATCCCAACCTGCTTCCGAATCAGAAGCTTCCACTTTTTCCAGGGAAGGGTTATTCCAGACTGCCAGGATGAGGATGGGGGAATCCAAGTAAATTCTGCAGAATTGTTTATAGAGCTAGTAATGGAAATATTGCAAAATCTGTCATTTCAACTGAGGTCTGGCCAAATCAAAACCTCCCCATGCATTTTAACTGAGGAATGGCTTGCCGGAAAACATTATTTCACAGATATACCGTACGTACCCCAGGATAATGTTTGCAGAATCCAATTTAGATCAGTCACCGGGACCAGAAGTTTAGTCTTCCCAGCTTGTGGATTCATGTTGAAGCCCATCCTCAGAGAACTTCTCTCTACCAAAATGTATGTTTTGGGCACATATTCTATATGTAGTATTTATGCGATGCCTGGTTGCCTGTGGCTTTTTATTTGCTGATTGGGGTGTTGATGGCTGGCTATTAAGTCATTGGCTGTTGTTTCTTTGTGCTTCCAAACCCTCAATTCCTAAGTACCTGATAAGTTGGTGGTAAATCAGCCCTCCCGCTGATTGACAAGGGGCCCGTTTCCCAGGCATCAATCATTTCCCTGGCTGTCTTTGTACCTGCTCGGCCAACAATCTTAGTATCAAATGCCATGCTACTGTTAGAGAAAAGTTCCCTCAGGATGGGCTCCAGCACAAGTCCAAAACCTCAGAAGACGAAACCTTTGGTCCCGGTGACCGACCTAGATTGGATCCTAAAACACTATTTGTTTGGAGGAGAAATAAATATGCATCAGAATAATTAACGTCTCAGGAGAAACTGAGGGCATAAGATAATCAGTTCCCGAGTCTAAAATTACCTAATTGCACCACGGCATGACTACAGTGTGTTGAGCATGTGATGCTGAAGCACCATCACTGCGTTGAGATGAAAAGTGGGGAAAGGATAAATATAGGTGAGGACTGAGAATTGTACAACTCTGCTAGATTGGGGGAAGCTGGAGGAAGTTTTGTTTGTCCTACAGGAGCCAAACCAAAATCTCTGGGTTACCCCTTCAGCAAGGCAGAGAAGAACGATTTTATTCTCCTAGTTAGTATCTTGCACTCAGCCACATTCAATCGCTGATCCTGGGTGTTGTTGTTGTTTTTTCTTTCTCACAACTGACAAGCATTTTAATATAGAGCTTTTAAGCCACCGTTTGAGCGAAATTATTCTCCCAGGATAGCTTACAACAACTGGTAAAACCATCTCATGGAAAAGAAAAACAACATAAAACAAAACGAACAAGTCATGAAAACAACTTGAAAGCAGCAAAATACCCGTAAATAAAACCGGAGGGGCTTTCGGAGATGAGAAAAATGGCAATTTCAAAACAGCAGCAGGTTAAAGAAACATTTAAGGGGGAAAAAAATGTAACGCCAGATAAAACCATGCAAACGGAGCCTCTGCAAACAGCGGAGGGCCAACAGCAGAGTTTGACTTGTGCTTTTGGCTTGATTTTTGAGATATAAGCTGGATCAGGACACTTGCATTTACAGAGGGAGGGTGTTCCACCACTGTGAAGACCCAGATGGTGGTCCATGTCCCACGTTCCTTACAAAGAGGCAGAACTGGCAACACAGGTAATGCTCCACTTACAACAGTTCACTTCGTGACCGAAGCTTACAGTGGCATTGGAAAAAGTGACTTATGACTCTTTTCCACACTTACGACCATTGCAACGTCTCCATAGTCACATGATCCAAATTCAGACGCTCAGCAACTGACTCATATTTTTGATGGTTTGCAGTGTCCCGGAGGGGGTCACGTGATCCCCTTTTGCAACCTTCTGACAAGCAACGTCCCGGGGGGGGGCAGGGGGGGGAAAGCCAGATTCCCTTAACAAACTGTGGCAAGAAAAGTCACGCAAAAGGGGCACAATTCGCTCAAGAACTGCCTCGCTGAGCAACATAAATGTCGGGCCCAATTGTGGTCACACGCTGAGGACTACGCATGCTTCTCTCTCTCAAGCTTTTCCCCAAACTTTTAGCGGGTCGCGTGAATCCGGCCCGGCTCCGCCTGCTAGGTGACATACCTCCGCCCCAGACAACAGGCGGCCGAAGCCACCTCTGGGCTTCTCCGAAATAAGTTCTCTTCTGCCGTTGGGTTGACAACCGCACGTCACACCCTCGGGCCTGAGGGATCGTCCTCACAAGCCTGGATTGCCTTGAACTCCCCCAGCTGAGCGAGCGCACCTGGTCCCTTCCACTTGGAGAGGCAGGAGAGGGCTAAGCCCAGGTGCCGTGGCTGATGAGCTTCCCAGGGCCACCGCGAGTAAATTCCCGGAGCAGGCCCAGCTAGCCTGGCGAGAAACCTGCCTGTCACCAGGGAGAAGGACGACAGCTGCACCTCTCCCCCAGTGCCTAGTGCCAGGTAATTGATGGAGCCACACTGACGTCAGCCCGGCTGGAAATGGCTCCCCCTGCTCGGCCCAGCCAGGAGATTAAGATCTCACCAAAACAAAGACTGAACCAGAGAAGGAGGGAGGGAGGGAGGACGGGGAATGGAAAAAGTAAAAACAAGAGAGAGAGAGAGAGAGAGAGAGAGAGAGAGAGAGAGAGAGAGAGAGAGAGAGAGAGAAGGAGAGGCTGTTGATGGAACACCTGAGATGTACAGGTCATACGCTCCCCAGCACGCAACTGCGATGTAAAAGCGGGCGGGGGGGGGGGGGAGGTTTGGCAGGCTGGAAAACCAAACTACCTTGGAGAGCTCCCGTGGCCGGAAAGAGTTCTGCTTGAACAATAGAATAGAATAGAATAGAATAGAATAGAATAGAATAGAATAGAATAGAATAGAATAGAATAGAATAGAATAGAATAGAATAGAATAGAATAGAATAGAATAGAATAGAATAGAATAGAATGGAATGGAATGGAATGGAATGGAATGGAATGGAATGGAATGGCATGGCATGGCATGGCATGGCATGGCATGGCATGGAATAGAATAGAATAGAATAGAATAGAATAGAATAGAATAGAATAGAATAGAATAGAATAGAATAGAATAGAATAGAATGGCATGGAATAGAATAGAATAGAATAGAATAGAATAGAATAGAATAGAATAGAATAGAATAGAATAGAATAGAATAGAATAGAATAGAATAGAATAGAATAGAATAGAATAGAATAGAATAGAATAGAATAGAATAGAATAGAAAGGACTAGAAGAATAGAATAGAATAGAATAGAATAGAATAGAATAGAATAGAATAGAATAGAATAGAATAGAATAGAATAGAATAGAATAGAATAGAATAGAATAGAATAGAATGGCATGGAATGGCATGGAATAGAATAGAATAGAATAGAATAGAATAGAATAGAATAGAATAGAATAGAATAGAATAGAATAGAATAGAATAGAATAGAATAGAATAGAATAGAATAGAATAGAATAGAATAAGGACTAGAATAATAGAATAGAATAGAATAGAATAGAATAGAATAGAATAGAATAGAATAGAATAGAATAGAATAGAATAGAATAGAATAGAATAGAATAGAATAGAATAGAATAGAAGCTGGAAGGGACCTTGGAGGTCTGCTACTCCAGCCCCTGTTCAAGCAGGAGAACCTCTACCATCTCAGACAGGTGAATGTCCAGTCTCCTCTTAAAAACCTCCAGTGATGGAGCACCCACGATTTCTGGAGACAAAGCTGTTCCACTGGTTGATTGTCCTCACTGTCAGGAAGTTTCTCCTTAAATCCAGGTGACCATTGCAAAATCTCAAGAGAGATTTTGGCCTGTAAATTTCTCCTGTAAATTAAGGGGAAAGTTCACAGTTGCTTCCCTAAATTGGTGAGCTTATTTTTTTTTCTTTACCACCTCTGCCCAGAAGCACTGGGGACTTATCCCAGAGAGGAAGAGGGGGGGGGGGAAACATCCAACCACCATGACAGGAGCTTGGCCTTCTATGATTCATTCTCTTCTGGAGATGGGATGAGGGGTCAAAGGGAAGACCGAAAGGGTTTGGGGCAGGGGTAGGCAACCTCGGCTCTTTTATGACTCGTGGACTTCAACTCCCAGAATTCCTGAGCCAGCCATGCTGAGGGGAAAGGGAGAGGTTTCCAGGCTGAGCCATGCTGGCTCAGGAATTCTGGGAGTTGAAGTCCACGAGTCGTCAAAGAGCCGAGGTTGCCTACCCCTGGCCTAGGCCGCTTTATGACTCGTGGACTTCAACTCCCAGAATTCCTGAGCCAGCCATGCTGAGGGGAAAGGGAGAAGTTGCCAGGCTGAGCCATGCTGGCTCAGGAATTCTGGGAGTTGAAGTCCACGAGTCGTCAAAGAGCCGAGGTTGCCTACCCCTGGCCTAGGCCGCTTTATGACTCGTGGACTTCAACTCCCAGAATTCCTGAGCCAGCCATGCTGAGGGGAAAGGGAGAGGTTGCCAGGCTGAGCCATGCTGGCTCAGGAATTCTGGGAGTTGAAGTCCACGAGTCGTCAAAGAGCCGAGGTTGCCTACCCCTGGCCTAGGCCGCTTTATGACTCGTGGACTTCAACTCCCAGAATTCCTGAGCCAGCCATGCTGAGGGGAAAGGGAGAAGTTGCCAGGCTGAGCCATGCTGGCTCAGGAATTCTGGGAGTTGAAGTCCACGAGTCGTCAAAGAGCCGAGGTTGCCTACCCCTGGCCTAGGCCGCTTTATGACTCGTGGACTTCAACTCCCAGAATTCCTGAGCCAGCCATGCTGAGGGGAAAGGGAGAGGTTGCCAGGCTGAGCCATGCTGGCTCAGGAATTCTGGGAGTTGAAGTCCACGAGTCGTCAAAGAGCCGAGGTTGCCTACCCCTGGTTTGGGGGGGACCTCTCTCACCTCCATCGTTTCTAAGCAGAAGCTGTTTGGAGGGAGCTTTCCATGGTCCTGGAATCCTCGCCTCTTGTTTCAGCTACACTTTTTCACTATCTTGGCAGAACTTGCCAGAGGCCTTGTAAATCAACAAATGGGTTTTATTTTACTTTTGGAAGCACCATTTTCGGTTGGCAAAGTTGGAGAAATCCATAAAGTTCACAGATTTTATCACGAGGCTCTGGAAGCTTTAGCCAGAGAGGTCTCAAACATCACGAAACCGAAACGTTTCATTATTAGATTTACATTTAGACAGTAATCATCGCTAATATAATTTTAATTCAGCTTAAGTGTACGTAAAGTAACATGATTTTTTCCCGACACCCCCCCCCCCGGCCCGCCTAATGCTTCCTAAAGCAGAGACCGAGGCACAACTCTCAAAGGTCAAGTGTGAAAACACAGTGTGCTTTTGTTCTAGTGTAATAATGAACGTTCAAGAATGTCAGATTGTATTGCATTGTCTATCGAAAAGAAATCACGGAGAGAATTACAGTCCAACACAGGACTTTTGACACACCTTGACAAAACAGAGAAGGCCAATGTCGTTTATTCTGGCTGTCGGAATCTTTTTTTTTTTTAAAAAAAGCAAATTACGTTTCATTATCCAAAATCTGATCCTTATGGCTGGAGATGCCAGGGATCAAACCAGATTCCTCTTGTTCATAAAACAAGTGCCTTGGCTAAATTGGGAATCCCTTCGTTGTGATCAAATGCAGTTGATATCTACCCAAAGACACATTTTAATTGCCTTTCTTTTTTCCCCCACAGATTGTTTTTAAAAAGTTGTGCAGGAATGTTCTGCAATGACTATTCATGTCCCGCCAAAGCAATCGTAACATTCTAAATCAGTGTTTCTCAATCTTGCCAACTTTAAGCTGTGTGGGCTTCAATTCCCAGAATTCCCCAGCAGCCATGCTGGCTGTGGAATTCTGGGAGTTGAAGTCCACATGTCTTAAACTTGCTAAACTTGAGGAACGCTGACTGAGGCCCTTCCAAAATCACACTATCTGAAAAACTAGAAGCTTCCTTCATTTATATTTCAGTGGAATGGTTTTTACACAATCCAAAATCTCTTCGCTGCCTTCTCTTCTTCCTTTAAGTAAGGTTTTTCTTTTTTAAATCCACAGTGCATTGGAAGAAAGCCCGCCACTGAAGTGAAACATAATGCAAACCAGTCAAGCTTACTGACAATATGTCTTTCCCTCGACATCTATTAAATCACACTTTTTTTTATTGTTGTCCCACCGTGTAAAATTAAAAGGGGAACAAGTTGCCCAAAGCAACGGTCGCTAAACGAAGTGTTGTAAGTTGAGGACTAGCTGTATTTTACCCTTTGTTTCCCACAGCAGCCAAACTACTCCACTGCTTCTGCCTCCAATCCTTTAAAATAAACTACTCTGAGAACTAAACTACTTGCTAAGAGTTACTCAGCGTCGTAGCCATCTTGGTAGGAATCAAGCAAACAGGAGTTACTAGGAACTTGGGGCACAACAGACTAACACAACCATTTGCCACAATAAACTTGAGGACAACAAAGAATTCAGCTGGTGCAAGGAGAAAGAAAATCTACTAGCTCCTGAAATACAGGTAGCCCTTGACTTACGATGGTCGCAAAACTCACTTCACAACTGTCTTGCTTAGCAAGGGAAATTTGGGGCTCAATTGCGGTCCTATGTCAAGGATCGCCTGCACACAGAGAGGTGTGCCTCTTTTTTACAATTTTGCTGCTGTGTTTTTCCCGCACAGGCAGCTGTGTGTCCCTGCAGCTTACTTCATTTATTTATTCAACAAATGCAGATGGCCTCCCAACTCACGCACAGGTGATTCCGGATGGCTTACAACGTTGAAAATTCACAACACAAAAACCGTAAAACCCACCCACCCTCATGGCAGCAGCAGCAACAACAGCGCAATCAGACAATCACCTTGATCTGCTCCCCCTCCGTTCAGGGCCCCCAGGCCCGTCGACAAACACCCCCCCCAATTTCCAGGGCCTTATCAGAACAGCAACAGGTTGGGAGGGGGAAGCAATCATACCTCTGGAGGAATGAAATTTCATAGAGAAGGGGCCACCATCGAGAAGACCCAAGTTTCATAAAGAAAGGGAAAATTGCTAGGGGAAAGTTTCACCGAGCAGGCTTGATGGCAAAGTTGTGGGTCACAACTTTTTTTTTTGTTTTTACTTTTCCTCAAATTTTAGGTCGCCCAGACTCCCTCTTGCAATTTGGGTGGCCATAGGAATTGAATAAATAAATAAATAAAGAGATTGTTTGCTGTAACAGTAACAAAACATGTACATTTAAACAAATTGGGGGGGGGGGAATAAAATAAATAACCATGGCTTCTGCTGCTTGCCGTTTCCTCAGCTGCCAGGCAACTGCAGCCACCTCCAGAACCTGGGGGAAAGGGGAAGCCGTCCCCCTCCTCAAAATACAGGCACCGCGAAGAGGGAGGAGGGGAAACCAGCTTAGAAAAAGAGAACGTCCCCCAGGCAGGAGAAAAGGCCGGGGGGAGATTCGGTTGGGTGGTGCTCAGGAGTTACACAACCGTTGCAAATCCTCGAAGGACGGACAACGACGACGACGACGACGAGGGGGGGGGGTCTGCAGAGAGCCAACCCACCTGGCCTGAAGGGAAATTAATTGTGATGCCTTTCGATTCAACAGACAGCTCAGCGGGGACCCCAGCCTGCCAATGGAGGCCTCTTCGCAGTCCTTCTCCAAGAGACGGGGTGCCACTGTCTGAACTTTCCCCGCTGAACAGCTGAGCAGACTACCAGGATGGGCAAACCCTGACTCAGTTTCACCTGCCAGCCTCAGCTCTGAGCTGGGTAAAAGTAGAGCTTTCCTACAAAACTGGACCCCTGCCATTGCATGGACTCACCTAGTCAAGCCAGTGCTGCAAGCTCCAGAGACTCCAGAGACAACCCTCCCCCCACATATGCCCCCTGCCATATTGATCTGGTCCCTTCTCCTGTCCCCAGCCACGTGTGTCAAAGCCCCCTCCCCTCTTTCTGCCCCCAACGGGGCTCTTGTTGTTACTGTCAGCACCCCAGTCCAATTAACCACCCAATGAGACTTTTCTGCATCCCCCCTCCCTCCCTCTCCCATCCCACCCCCACTCCATAGATACCAGTTTATTTTTAACTCCCGTGCAAAAGAGGGCCCTTTAGTACCATCACTGGGGGGGGGGAACTGGAGAAAGGAGAGCTTTTCTGCATTTCGCCTCCAAGGGGGGTGGTGGGGGGAAGAGAGAGAGATGACAGAGGAGGAGCGACTGTGTTGCCCATGTCCGGTGGAGGAGAGAAAATCGGGGAGGGGAGGGAAATCATCCTTATAAAAGTCCAGCAAGGGGGGAAATCCTCGTTTCTCTACTCCCCCCGCGCCCCCCCCCCCTTCAGCTCCGCCGCAAGCCTGCATCGAAAGAAAAGAGCGAGCGCCCCGTTCGGGCACCTGCAAGACGCCCAGCCTCCGCGGCGGCTCTCTCCGCCTTTCGCTCCTTCACACGTACCCACGGGCCGGACTCGGCTCGGCCGGCCGACGGGGCGGCCGTCGGCGCGGGGGGCTGTAGGGGGGGGGGCTGAAGGCGCACCTTTCCTCTCCCTCCTCCTCCTCCTCCTCCCCCACCCCCCCACCCCTCCCCTTACCTCCAAGGTGCGGATCTCCTTCTGCGTGAGATCGTTGGACGTGGCGCATTTGGTGCGCAGCCCCTCCAGGTTGGCGATGCTGATGTCGATCATGTTTTGGACCAGCTCGCACTGCTGCAGCGCTTTCTGCAGGCTGAGAGGCGGCGGCGGCGGCTGCAGCAGCGGCGGCGGCACGGCGGCCTCGTCCATCGCTCGCCCCCCGGCCGCCGCCACCACCGCCGCCTCCTCCTCCTCCTCCTCCTCCTCCTCCTCCTCCTCCTCCTCCTCCTCTTCCTCGCGGATCAGGGGGACGCAGCCGCCGCCAGCGCTGCTGCAGCCGCCGCCGCCGCCGCCGCCAGCGGCCCGCTCCCCCCAGGAGGCGGCGGCCCCGCGGCCGCCCCCTCCTCGCCGCCCCCACCGCGCCAGCCCTCCACCTGGGTGGCCGGCCCGCCCCTCCGGCCGCTGCCCCGCGATCCTCGCGCTCCCCCGCCTGCTCCGCGCCCGGCGGCGGGGGCAGCCCCCAGCCCGCTCGGGGAAAGGGCGCGGGAGGAGGGGAGGCGACCCTCGGGGAGGGGGAACCCCGAGGCTGGCCGGAGAGCGGCGGGCAGGCGGGCTGCGCGCTCTCCCCCTTCCTCGGCTCTGCCTTCCCGTCGCCTGGCCCGCAGCAGCAGGCAGCAGCAGCGTCCGCCCGGCTCCCGCGCGCCCGCCTGCCGCCTTGTCGAAGGCGGGGGCGCGCAGAGGCCAGGCGGGGAGGGCTGGTTCTCCGCGTCCCCGCCAGGCAAGGAGGGCTGCCTGCCGCCTCGAGCCAATTGCCTCGCCGCCAGGAAAGCGGGCTGGGCGCCTTTCCAGCCGAGCTGGTCTCTTTCCCCCCACCCCCAGCCCACCCACCCACCCACCCCCCTCTGCGCGCCCGCCTTCCAGAAAAGGGGTCCTGGAAGCATGGGCAGAGTGTCCTCCTCGGCCCGCAGCAGCTTGGCGCTCGGGGACTGGGGAGCAGCGGGTGGTTAGGCGGGGGGGGGGCTTTTTATGGGGCGAGGAAGCACCGGGCTGAAGGAGGCTGTCCTGTGGGTTTCATTTCAAGGTCTGGGGGGAGTTCATTAGCCCCTTGGTGCAAAACTACACCTCCCACCAGCCTTCCGCCTTTTGGCCAGCTGGCTGCGGGTTGCTGGGAGTTGTGGTTCAGCCACTCCAGAAGACCAGGGGTCTCCTATCGGCATGAGTGACAGCTTGAAGTTACAAGGGGACTGAAAAAAAACCCGACTTGTGACGGCCACAGCATGACCCCCACTTCTAGGGTCATGTGATCAGGACTCAGGCCCTATATATATGTGACAATTGCGGTGTCTTGGGGATTGTGGGATCACCATTTGCAACCTTCCAACAAGCAAAATCAAGGCAGGGGGGGCGGGGGCAGGGGGAGCTGGATTTGCTTAACAACTGCATGACTCAACAACAACTGCCGCAATTCATTTAACAACTGTGAAAGAACAGGTCGTAAAATGGGATGTGGCTCACTCAACCACTTCCTTGCTGAGCGATGGAAATTCGAAAACCCAATTTGGTCATAAGTCAAGGATTACCCTCAGAAATCATGGGCGCTCCATCACTGGAGATTTTTAAGAGGAGACTGGACATTCACCTGTCTGAGATGGTATAGGTTCTCCTGCTTGAGCAGGGGGCTGGACTAGCAGACCTCCAAGGTCCCTTCCAGCTCCTAGTCTAGTCTATTCTATTCTATTCTATTCTATTCTATTCTATTCTATTCTATTCTATTCTATTCTATTCTATTCTAATTCCTATTCCTATTCTTACTCTTACTCTTACTCTTACTCTGTTCTATTCTGTTCTTATTTTATTCTATTAATTCTATTTATTCTAATATTCTATTCTATTTTATTCTTATTCTATTCTTGTTCTATTCTTATTCTATTCTATTCTAGTCTTATTCTTATTCTTAATTCTTATTCTTATTCTTACTCTTACTCTGTTCTATTCTGTTCTTATATTCTATTCTATTTTATTCTTATTCTATTTTTGTTCTATTCTTGTTCTGTTCTATTCTGTTCTTGTTCTATTCTATTCTATTCTATTCTATTCTATTCTATTCTATTCTATTCTATTCTATTCTATTCTATTCCATTCCATTCTATTCCATTCTACAGAGACTTGCAGGACTATTTCCAGAAGATGCTGGCAATTGAACGAGAACCCTGTGGAGATCCTCAATCATCCAGGTTGTGGTGGTCCCAAAGGTGCTTTCCCCCCCCAAAAAAAAAGGCAACTGGGCTTTTCCCTTGGAAATGTTTTGCTTCTTGGATCAGAAGAACCGTCTTGGAAGCAAAACATTTTTCCGAAGGGAAAAAACAGAATAAAATCAAGGAAGTCCAGTTGCCTTCTGGAAAAAAGCACCTTTGGACTGGAACCAGACTCGCAACGTACACATCTGGCCAATAAACAAAACTGTCTTCTTTCCCATCTAGATAGATGAAATGGAGGCATTATGTCTACTCTGATCACTAACAGCTTGTAAGAAGAATGAACCTTGGACTCTGCATGCAAAGCAGGTGCTTTGCCATTCAGCCACACCCCTTCTGGTGGCATCCGTGGCAGGTGAACGCTTTCATTGGAGGCTGAGAGGCCCAGCTTCAAACCTCGGACAGGTGGAGACGTGACTGGAACTGTCCACGTTTCGCCTACCCCAACCTGGGACCTTTCCTAACATGCAATTCTCCTCATTCCAGAGTTTCGACAAGGTTTTTTTTTCTGCTTGCAAACACTCTTCTTAACACGGCGGGAGAAGCGCAGGCCGGAATGTGTCACCCATTCTTCCAAGCCCTGCTCTAATCATAGTTTGCTTGCCTAAAGCCACAACGGGCTGGACTTGACAGCTGTCACCGTGCTACGTTTTGGCTTTGTGCGATGCCTAAACCCAATCCGTATAATCACATCGCCGCAAATTGCTCCTACACCGCAAATGTATTCATTTAAAAAATCTTTAGAAGCCCCCCACCCCACCGCAACCTCCAAAAGCTGACGTTGACCTCAAAAGACATTCTTGCCATTCTCAAGGGGGCAGCTACTTATTATGGGATGAACCCATGCTTACTCTTTGTTCCCCATGGACTTCCATTCAGTCAGTTTACGTCTCCTTGGTCACACCTGGCACGCACCGGTAGTTCTCGGCTTACAACCATTTGCTTTGTGACTGTTTGAAGTTACAACAGCCGTGGGGGAAAAAAGGTGACTTCTCACCGTTTTTCACACGTACGACCACTGCAGTCTCCCCTGTGATCGTGTGATCAAAATTCAGGCGCTTGGCAACCAGCTCGTATTTATGAGGGCTGCAGTGTCCCCGGGATCGTGGGATCCCCTTCGGCGACCTTCTGGCAACCAAAGTCAATAGGGGAAGCCAGCTTCACTTCACAACCCTGTTACTAGCTTAAAACAACTGCCGTGATTCGCTTAACAACTGTGGCAAGAAATGTCACGCAGTCATAAAGGCTTTCTCGAGAAGGTGGCAATGAATGAACACCGGTATATACGCAATAACTAAATGAACAAGATTGCAGATGGAGAGGAGAAGATGCCTGACTCTTACTGGGTCACTGCAAGCTGGAAAAAAAACCTCAACATGCCAAACTTCTCTGCCTGAAGACGAGAGGTATTCTTACTCCCCAAGGAGGCTGGCTGGAGAATTCTGGGAGTTGAAGTCCAACCAGTCTTAAAGCCGCCAACGTTGGACAGCCCTGCTTTAAAGAAAGACCCACAATTGTGGAAGGATCGCACGTTAAGTAGAGGCAACCTTCAAGCAACTTCTTTTTAAAGCCTCATGTCTGAAGGCTCCCTCCGTTGGCTGCCTCATCCAAGGGATGTGCTAATTTCCTTGGTAATTGAAGGAGCAAATGAGTCAAGAGTAAGGCAGGCTTACATCCAAGAAAACGGATAATCCTTCCCTCGCTTCTAATACATTCTTATCTAACATGTGCCTGGGAAGCCCGCAACCGTATCTGAGTGGAGATAGGTACCAGCATGTCATGATTCCCCGTGGAACATTTCTTGTCAACACTGAAACTTTAGTCACAATTCGGCGTAGGAGGGTAGGGTGACTGAGCTGTGTTTGTGGAAATTCTCAAGGAGACACTAAGCTTTGAGGGGTTTTTTTAAAAATAAAATAAAAAAAATAAATGTGCTTGTGGTTAATATTTTTTTTATTTATTTTATTTTAATTCCATTTATATCCCGCCCTTGAACTTACTGATTAGAGGTCAGGCAATGCAAATAGTGCCTTGCAGGGCTTTTTTTCTCATAGAATGCTCAGAACGGAGTTCCGGCACCTTTTTCGGATGGAACCTTGTAGAGTAGGCAAGGTGGGTTGAATGACATGTGTGAGTTCCGGCACCTTTTTCTTTTACAAAAAAAGCACTGGTGCCTTGTCAAACGTGGCATTCTGTTCAGCCCGTCAATGGGGTTAAAAAGAAAGGGGGGAAAAAAACTTTGAGAGAGATTATGCAAAGCAGGGCAATGAAAATGGAGAAAGTATTATAGCATGTTTCTTCTAGTGAAAAGCCTGAGCATCTGGATTTAGGAAGTAGATAAACTTCTCTGGCAGCCTGAGGTCATAACATATGACCGTAGGTAGTCCTTGACTTACGACCATTTGTTTAGTGACTGCTCAAAGTTACAACACTGAAAAAAAGTGTCTTATGACCGTTTTTCACACTGACGACCATTGAAACATCCCCCTAGTCATGTGATCAAAATTCAGATACTCAGCAACTGACTCACATTTATGACGGTTGCAGTGTCCCGGGATCACGTGATCCCCTTTTGCAACGTTCCGGCAAACAAAGTCAATAGGGAAGGAAGATTCACTTAACCACCTTGTTACTCACTTGAACAACCGCAATGATTCCCTTAACAGCTGTGGCAAGAAAGGCCATCAAATGGGGAAAAACCTACTTAACAACTGTCTCACTTAGCAACAGAAATTTTGGGCTCAATTGCTAGTCAAGGACTGCCTGTATTTTATCTGTAATCTGAAGAACAAAAACACCTGGACTTTTTATTTGAATGTATATTGTGACACTTACTCATAACAATACTTCTAGTGTTTGTCTCTCTCTGTGTGTGTGTGTCTTGCCTCAGATGATTCATATTCAAATGTGACATAAATTCAGACCCCAAAGGGTTGTGCCAGAGCAAGTTCTGAGTAATATGGGCTTTCATTCTGCATGTAAATTTCTCTTACCGTATCTGTAGGGGGGAAAAATTGTTGTCTGGGTTTTACCGGTGACTTCTTCACTTTCATTCACTCGGTCAATTTTGCCATTCCGTTTCTCCACAGTGTGACAATGTCAACAGGCTGGCATCTGGAAGAAAGTGATAGATTTTTATGCAGTCCATCTCGAGTTGGGGAAAAATTGCTGGAGTCACTGATCTTATTAACCTCTAATATCCCATTTTTATTTGGGCAAATTCCAGGAGACAGCGGAAGAAGGGGGAGGGGGCTGGTGTCCTCTGGTCCATGGGGTTGCAAAGAGTCGGACATGGCTTTGTTACTGAACAATATGCCATTTGTTTAAGGGGTTAGTACGCTGTGTGAATTTATCTGCTGAGGTTCATGAACCAGATTTAAGTGTGTGAAGCCAGTAAACTGGCTAGAACTTAGATCATAGAATCAATAGGGCTGGAAGGGACCTTGGAGGTCTTCTAGTCCAACCCCCTGCCCAAGGCAGGCGGCCTATCCCAGTCAAATGGTTGTCCAGTCTATTTTTTAACACCTCCGGTGATGGAGCACCCACAACATCTGGAGGCAAGCTATTCCATTGATTAATTGCTCTCACTGTCAGAAAATTTCTCCTTATTTCTAGAGATTGTATCTCTCTTTGACAAGCTTCCACCCATTACTTCTTGTCCTGTCTTCCGGTACCCAGCCTAGAGAGTAAGTCAATCCCCTCATTTTGTGACGGCTCCTCAAGTGCTAAACACACCATGGCTTAGCATAATGTGTAAATGCAATCAGTTGCAGACTTAGCAGAGATTTTAGCTATAAAAAGCCCTTTGAGGCACAAGTCTAGGGTCCCACTGAGGAGAATGTACAGTATACAAGTGATCCTCCATGTACCAGGAAGGTTTATTCCATAGTCATCATGTAAACCTGCAGGCCGAGAATTAAGAGTTGAAATCAACTCATCTGAAGGGAATTAGAAACATGTTGCTTTTGTCAATAGACAAAAACAAAGCTCCAGGGTTTTGATACATTTGGCACTAAGCTATAACACACAGAAATGTAAACAGGAGAATTTTAAACATAGTGCTTAAATGTTACCTTCAAGTATGTTTATTACTGCAATAAGGATTCTTCAAACCTTCCTCTTAAGTCCGCAATTTACAGTGAAAATAGAGGACAGAAGCAGTTTAGTGTAAGAATTATGTCTGATACTAAACTGTAACACGGCCGTGCATATAAGAGGGAGGAATTTTAAATGTACCTGGAAGTTACCTTCAGGCATTTTATCATTGCAATAATGTTTCAAGGCTTCCAATTAAATCCTGATTTAACTTATAATCAAAAGGGGAGCGTAACTCTGAATCAAGAGAATTACACCAAGCTTGACTCCTGGTGCACAGATTCTTGGAAGTGTTGCAATATTCTGCTTGAACAAATTGACATATCACTTAAATAAAACTGAATTTATATCGTGATTTTCAAGTGTGCTTAAATCACCTTTTTCACAGACGATGTCCAGTAAGGGTTGGGTTGAAACTTCTTAAAAGTTGGAAATGCAATATTTGGGATATTTGAGATACTGTCTTTCTATGTTCTGGGTTAGTTGCACTATTTTGTTAATCCGTGTTTGGATAGGAGGTCAGACTTCAGCTTGTGAAGGTGGGGTTAAATTACACCCCGAAAATGTGGATTTCACCAAGAACTCTGGGCTTATTCTGCAAACTGAAAAGCATGTCTTACTCCAACAGAAAAACTCTGTTCCACCTTATTTGAAAATCCCCAACAGAGGACCTGGGTCAGCTCAGACGCAAACTGGCTTTCTCTCCACGTAATGGAAATTCCAATTAATATTTCTCCCTGGATTCAATATTCATTTTGCGCTGTAAGAACAGAGTTTTCAGTTTCATGGCTCACGGCCTTATTTGGCTTGCTCATTACTGTTTTTCTCCCCCCCCCCCCGCTTCTTTTTTTCCAAGAAGGCCTCACCTTCTTCTCTTCCCATCTTATTTGTTGTGGTTATTATTAAAGCTGCTAAAATTTGAGGATAAGGAGAAAAAAAGTCACCGGCTCCTCACTTCAAGGCCAGGTTTTCCCCGGCAACGGCAAGTAAAGTGCTTGGCATTGCTTTTTGTACTGCACCTTCCCCCATCTTTTTTTTTTTTAATAAAAGGCAATTCTGGGATCTCCTGGTGGTCTCCCATCCCTCGGCTCGGCCTCCAAGCCCAAACAAGACGCCACGCTGCACAGCAGGGCGCCCAGGAGGCGTCTGACGGGCGTCAGGGCCTCAAAAGTCCACAGCCCACCACCACAAGCGACTGGGAAGCGACGAGGGCTTAAGTTTACGAGGCAGCCGGGAGGCCGCGGCCCTCTCCGGCCCGCAGGTTGCAAGTGCAGGCCGCGCCCCTTAGCGACCATCCGTGGAGGCCTTAGCAACGCGGGCGGAGGCGGAGCTCCCGCGCGGCACTCTCGCCCCACCTCTCGCGAGAGCAGGGCGGGCCAGGGCGCCAAGCGCGAAATTGCGGCTGCGCGGAGTTTCCGGCGGGGGAGAGAGAGAGAGAGAGAGAGAGAGAGAGAGAGAGAATGGAACGTTCGGCGGAGGCGACGACGGTGGCCGGGAGGAGCGCGAACTTACCTTGGTAGGGGGAGAGGCAAAAAAAAAAGAAAAGAAAAGAACGGGCGGGGGAGAGGATGCTCCGTTGCTAGGAGACCGGCTGGGTTCCTCTAGTCTAGGCTTCTTGCATAGGGGCGAGGAACCGCTGCTGTTCCTTTGGGGAGGTGGAGGAGGGGGGAATTCCCTTCTAGGGGGCGGGGTTTAGCGCAGTGGTATGCCCAGGCATGCATTCTGCAGAGACTGTGCTTCTGAGCATGTGCAGAGCGTTGCTCTTACCTTCCTGACTGGGGCTGGGGTGTTTTTATGCTATGCTTGCAAAAGCTGCCGGGAGGGGGTGTGTGTGTTTGTGCTTGCAATTGGGGGCAAAGCAACCCCAGGAATTGTTCAGAGGGTGCATCATCCCTTACTATTGTATAGATCGGGCATAAGTGATTTGATTGTTTTTTTTTCACTTTTGTACTTTGCTTTTTAATATTTATTGCCCTGTACACCGCCCTGAGTCCTTCGGGAGAAGGGCGGTATAAAAATTTAAATAAATAAAATAAATAAATAAATACTCCCGCCTGTAAAGGGGCATTTTGCACAGAGATGGAAGAGAATAGAATAATAATAAGAGTTGGAAGGGACCTCGGAGGTCTTCTAGTCCAACCCCCTGCTCAGGCAGGACAACCTATACCATTTCAGACAAGTGGTTGTCCAGTCTCTTCTTAAAAACCACCAGTGGTGAAGCATCCACAGCTTCTGGTGGCCAGGTGTTCCACTGACTAATTCTTCTCACTGTCAGGAAATTCCTCCTTAATTCCAGGTTGCTGCTCTCCTTGGTTAGTTTCCATCCATTGCTTCTTGTCCCGCCTTCCAGCGCTTTGGAGAATAGCTTGACTCCCTCTTCTTTGTGGCAACACGGCTATCATGTCACCCCTGGTCCTTCTCTTCATGAAGTCGGAGTCAGCAGCAAGTGGGTGGGGAAGGGTGCTTGAGGACACCAGAAAATGCACCTCTGCTATTTCTTTGGCTTTTGGCCATGCACTTTTATTTTTGAAACCAGCTTGTTGCAAGTGGCAGGCTTGAACCCGGAGACTTTTGGTCCCTGTGTTCCTGCATTAACACAGATTAATGTTCAAAGTTAACAACAGCACTGAAAAAAGTGGCTTCTGACCGTTACTCACACAACCGTGGCAACATCCCCGTGGTCACGTGATCAAAATTCAGACGCTTGGCAACTGACTCACATTTATGACGGTCGCAGTGTCCCGGGGTTGCGTGATCCCCTTTTGCGACCTTCTGACAAGCAAAGTCAGTGGTGGAAGCCAGATCCACTTAACAGCCACGTTGCTAACTTCACTCTTTCACTTAAACCACTGCAGCAGGAAAGTTGGTAAAATGGGCTAAAATATACTTAACAACTATCCCGCTTAGTGACAGAAATTTTGGGCTCAATTTGGGTCGTAAGTAGACCCATCAGAGTGAAGCAGAGCTGTGCATTTTCTTGATCTCCTAACACTTTCTCTTTCCTTAGCTCAGATCTTCCAAACAGAAATAAAAAAATAGTCCCCAATTGTTGGGAAAGACGGATTCTCCAGTTGTGAAAAATCTGTGTTTTATTTTGATTGACAGGGTAGAGAAGTACCGGCCTCAGACCCTTGGCGATCTAATTTCTCACGAGGATATTCTGAATACCAGTAAGTGTTCAATGGCTGGGCAAATATTTGAATGGATCTTTACGGGCATTCAGCCCCCTCAGTTTTGAGTTCCCAGTAAAAGGAGACTTCAGTTGCCATCATTCCCAACCTGTACGGACTATAATAAAGGGTTGTTGATTATGACAAATTAGCACTGAATTGCTTTTATGACTCTGCTTGTGCTTATTGTTATTG
>NC_138217.1:9437835-9467822 GCF_964194415.1 Vipera berus | reverse complement strand
GATTTGGCACTTTTGTCCTCTTCTCAAGTCCTTCTCAAGGACCTGGAATAAGCACATGCTACTTGATATTGATGGGTGTTAAAGGCTGCATCGCAGGAGGTCAGCTGTTCCAAGTAAAACTGCCTTTTGCAATTGACTGATGGGGATTCTGTCCATTTTGATGGCCTTCACGTAGTGCTCCAGCACATGCTCTTAAAATGCAAGCATCTGTGAGGGCAGCCTAGAATTGGAGGAATACAAAAAAAAAACACCCTTACAGGTAAAACAGAAGTGATTTGTAAGCCAAGCCAAAGGTTTATTGCTTGTGGCTCGGGGCAGTCATACAACGCCATCTCTGCTCTCTGTCTCTCAACCAGTACAGAAATTTATCAGTGAGGATCGTTTGCCCCATCTCCTCCTTTATGGACCTCCAGGGACCGGCAAGACATCTACGATTCTCGCCTGCGCCAAACAGCTGTACAAAGCAAAAGAATTTGGCTCAATGGTTTTAGAGGTAACCGCTTCTGTTGTCTTAACTAGGCTTTGATCGCTTTCCCAGGGACTGCAGGCGGCAAATTCCTGCAAGAGCACTAGCGCTTAGACTTATATGCCGCTTCACAGTGTTTTACAGCCCTCTCTAAGCGGTTTTACATAATCAGCACATTGCCCTCCAACAATCTGGGACCTCATTTTACCGACCTCGGAAGGATGGAAAGCTGAGTCAAAACTTGAGCCGGTCAGGATCGAACTCCCAACAGTCGGCAGAATTAGCCTGCAATACTGCATTCTAACCACCGCACCACCACGGCTCTTAACCTATGTTCCTTCTTTGTTTAGCTGAATGCGTCTGACGACCGAGGCATTGATATCGTCCGAGGGCCTATCCTGAACTTTGCCAGCACCCGAACCATCTTCAAGTAAGACTTCTCTGAAAATGGAATTCCTTGGAAAAAGACAATTTTCTGGCCAGATGTCTGTCTGTCTGTCTGTCTATTGTCTCCTACAACTAGATGGGTTTAATCAATCATCAGTGGATATACTGATGTCCACTGCATTTTAGAGTTCCCAGTTCTTGTTTCTCTGTTGTTATTAGGAAAGGTTTTAAGCTGGTGATTCTGGATGAAGCCGACGCCATGACGCAGGATGCTCAAAATGCCCTCAGGCGTGGTGAGTTGATGCCCCATCCGGAAAGGGATGCTGGGAAGATCAGCAGCACCCAGAACACAATTCCGGTTGAGCTTCGGTGGCAGCCATCTTGATCTGCTGCCCCAACGGGATTGCTGACAGTCTGTCTTAATTGTAGCCATGCGTTTAGTTTTTCTCTGTTTCTACAGGGCATTGAAAAACAATTTTTTTTAGTTCAAAATTGTGTTAATTTTAACAAAGCATAAAATACAAATGTACAAAAAAAGATGGAGGAAAAAATAGAATAGGAAAAAAGGGGAAGGGCAGCTGAGGACTGCCCCCGACCTCCGTTCATTCCGCCGGGACCTGAAGACCTGGCTCTTCGAGCTCTCTGGCCCAGGCTGAGAATTTTAATTTTAATTTTAATTGGGGGCTTTTACTTTTTCAGGGACTGTTGTAATTTTTTTTAAATCGTTTTTAACTTTTGTATTTCTTGTTTTAATTACCCTGTAAACCGCCCTGAGTCCTTCGGGAAAGGGCGGTTTACAAATCTAATTAAATAAATAAATAAGGGCGGTATACAAATCTAATTAAATAAATAAATAAAATAAATATAAAGTGTAAGGTAGAGGGAGAAAAGAAGCGAGGGGGGGCTTCCAAATTTGACTTCCAAATCCTTTTGGTGCAGTAGAAGATAATAATACGAAGCATTTTACTTTATGTAATAGTATGCACTAGCCATTTCTACAGCACCAAACCTATCTAATCAGCAAAACCTAAAATCAAAGTTTCATTTTGGTCTACCACAAGCAGAAAGTCCAGAAGAGGTGTCCGAATAGAAACAAAATTAACTGTGTTCTTTTCTTTCATCAAAGTGGCCAATTTAGCCATCGCTGCTAACTCCCGTCAAGGTTTGCAGCCAGTCGTCCGTTGTGGAGGCTATTGAAAAATGATGTTTTATTTTTTCCCTTCCCTATTTTTCCTACTATTTTGCTTTTGTATTTATTTATTTATTTATTGCTATAACATAATTGTTTTAATTGTTTTTAATTTTTTGTATTCATGGTTTTAACTGCCCTGTAAACCGCCCTGAGTCCTACGGGAATAGGGCGGTATACAAATCCAATAAAATAAATAAATAAACTAATAAAGGGACGCGGTGGCTCAGTGGGTTAGGATGCTGAGCTTGTCGATCAGAAGGTCGGCAGTTTGGCGGGTCGAATCCCGAGTGCCGCGTAGCAGAGTGAGCGCCCGTTACTCGTCCCAGCTTCTGCCAACCTAGCAGTTCGAAAGCGCGTAAAAATGCAAGTAGAAAAATAGGGACCACTACGGTGGGAAGGTAACAGCGTTCCGTGCGCCTTTGGCGTCTAGTCATGCCGGCCACAGCACCACGGAGACGTCCCTGGACAAGCGCTGGCTCTTTGGCTTTGAAACGGAGATGTGCACCGGCCCCTAGAGTTGGAAATGACTAGCACAGATGTGCGGGGGAACCTTTACCTTTAAACTAATAAAACTGTCTAAATTGGAAAAAAAATTGTTTTTGACAAGGCGCCCTCCAAAAGCGTATTATATAAACGTTTGATTTTTTTTATCTTTCTCAGTGATTGAGAAGTTCACCGAGAACACGCGATTTTGCTTGATCTGCAACTACCTTTCCAAAATAATCCCAGCTCTACAATCCAGGTGCACCAGATTCCGGTTTGGCCCTTTGACGCCAGAACTCATGATTCCTCGGTTGAAGCATGTTATTGAGAAGGAGAAGTGAGTACAAAGTCTCAGGAGGAGTGACAGCAGGAGTCAAGAGATCTGGCTTTCTAACCATGATTTCTCTGCCAAGTGTTGCATCTGCCCCATCAAATCATGGCTGGGAATATCAGTTAGCCTGCTATGAAGAGGGTTCTTGGTGGCCTATTGCCTTCCTGTTTGCTCTTTCAGTGTTGATGTAAGTCACGATGGAATGAAAGCCTTGGTGACGCTCTCCAACGGCGATATGCGCAGATCTCTGAACATCTTGCAGGTATGGTGTCCATACAGGTACGGCTTCCTCTTTCTCACCTGTGACTACTTTTAACAAGCACCAACAACCCCCTGGAGCCACTGGTTTCACCAGGTGTTCAGGTGCAGGTAGTCCTTGACTTATGACGATAGATAGATAGATAGATAGATAGATAGATAGATAGATAGATAGATAGATAGATAGATAGATAGATAGATATATGTATCTGGTTTCCCATCTCTTTCTTCCTTCTTGCAGAGCACCTCCATGGCTTTTGGAAAAGTGACCGAAGAGACGGTCTACACTTGCACGGGGCAGCCTCTCAAGTCTGATATCGCCAACATCCTGGACTGGATGCTGAATCTGGATTTCACGTCTGCCTACCGCAGTATCCTTCAAATGGGAATCAGTGTGCAGGTGGCTTACTGGGATGGGATGGGATAGGACAGGTCATGATAAAGGTAAAAGGACTTTGGGGTGCTGGTGTGTTGTTATTGTTGTTTTGCCAAAGAATTTGCTACAGGAAGGCTAGATGAGAAAAGTAATGTTATGGCAGCATTTTGCTCATCACTTCTGGTGCAGTTACATATAATACCCTTCAAAGGTGGCTTACTGAGATAGGATTTTAGAAAGAAGAGCAAAAGGATGTAATTTAGAAAGCGAGATCAAATATATTTATATAGGTGCTGGTGATGACCTATAAAGCCCTAAATGGCGAGGGTCCGGGATATTTGAGGGAACACCTGCTGCCAGCATCAAGTTCCCTTCGTCCAGTGTGCTCCCACAGGGAGGGTCTCCTCAGGGTGCCGCCGGTTAAAGACTGCCGGCAGGTAACACCCAGGGGTAGGGCCTTCTCAGTGGAACCTGTGCCCTGTGGAACCAGCTGCCTGCGGAGCTTAGGACTGCCCCCAACCTCCGTTCATTCCGCCGGGACCTGAAGACCTGGCTCTTCGAGCTCTCTGGCCCAGGCTGAGAATTTTTTAATTTTAATTTTAACTGGGTTTTAATTTTCTCAGGGTTCTATTTAATTTTTTTTAATTTGTTTTAACGTTTATATTGACTTTCTTTTAAATGCCCTGTAAACTGCCCTGAGTCCTTCGGGAAAGGGCGGTATATAAATCTAAATAAATAAATTTGTATTTACAGATTGGACAGCCATTTGTCTAGGAGGGTATACGGTCTCCTGCCTTGAGCAGAGGGTTAGACTAGAAGACCTCTGGGGGGTCCCTTCCAGCTTTATGATTCTATGTTCTATAACCGCTGGGAAGAATATCGGAAGCCGCTTAATGTTTTTTTTTCTTCGTATCTTTCCTTTGTTTTTCCTACTTTCTACTTTTAATTGCACTTTTAGCTTTTTCTTTTGATTTCCCTCCCCGCCCACCTTTTCCTTTCCTCTGTTCTATTTTAGCTTCCGTTGGTTCTTACTGCCACTAGACCTTTCTGTTAACAACAACAAAAAAATCATGGCTCTCCTTGACCTTTTGTTCAGATATCTTGGAACTGAAAACGTTGAAAGGCTTGGCTTTGCAAGACATTCTGACAGAAATCCATTTGTTTGTTCATCGAGGTAAAAAAGGACTTTGGGGAAGCTGGCGTGTCATTGTTTTTATTATTTTGCCAAAGTTTTTACTCCAAGGAAGTTCTGGAGGAGACGGGAATTTTATGGCAGCATTTTGCTAAATCTTCTTCTGGCGCAGATGCATAGAATATCCTGGCTTGCAGAAATTATAACTGAGTGTGTGCATGTGTGTCGGTAAAATGAGGACCCAGATGGTTGGGGAAATGTGCTGACTTAACTTCCCAGAGAGTTTTGTAAAGCGCTGTGAAACGGTATATAAGTCTTAAGAGCTATTGGCATTTAAGGTATAACGAAGGGGAGTCATTTTTGTAAAATGCAGTCTGTGCTCTCTCGTCCTGTAGTTGACTTCCCAGCATCTGTTCGGATCCAGCTGCTGATCAAGATGGCTGATGTGGAGTGAGTATTCTTCAGTGCATTTCCCCCCCCCACACACACACACACATATTTAGGACAATGTAGAGTAGACAGACAGTAGGCGTGAGCTTAAATGGACTCCAGAAGATGGTAGAGGACAGGAAGGCCTGGAGGAACATTGTCCATGGGGTTGCGATGGGTCGGACATGACTTGGCAACTAACAACAACAACAACAAGAGTAGACAGATGCTAAGATTGGATTGACTTCCAATCTCTAGTTAAAAAAAATACACCTGTAATTTTACCTATGGAGTGTTTTGCACAATTTGAGAAAATGAAAGAGAACTAAGGAAGCATAAGGTTTCTCTAGGCATTGTGATTGAGACTAGAGAATTCTGGCAGTTGAAGTCCACGAACCTTACAGTTGCCAAGGTTCGTTCAGCCTGCACTATGAGAACTGGAAGCTTGCTTCCCTACACAAAGCTGAATTTTCCTTATCCAGGAAGCGCAGGGCGCCAGCATCACAAAATTGTACGGGATCAAAGCTTGCTGTGTGATTCGCCTTAACCCAGATTCTTTTAACACTGTAGGATATATATATATATATATATATGTATGTATGTATGTATGTATGTATATATGTATATATGTATATATGTATATATGTATATATATGTATATATATGTGTATATATGTACCATATATATATTTTTACAGGCTAAATATGTCTCTTTAGAAAACGTCCCGCTTAAGATGGATCATCTCCTGTTCCGTTGTCTTTCAGACACCGCCTGGCTGCGGGGACAAATGAGAAGATCCAGCTGGGGTCTCTTGTAGCTGCCTTCCAAGTCACCAGAGATCTGATTGCAGCTGAGGCTTGACCAAGCTACTCCCCCACTGCCTGATCTACAATCTGGGTACCTAATGGTTGTCCTTAACAACTCATCTGAGCCATTCCGATGGTTCTGGATGTCCAACAGCATGGTGTTCTCAGGATCTTTCAGAAGAACTTAGTCCTCTTTAACCAATCTGGACAGAATCACTGCCGGTCTAGATAAACGAGAAGTGTTCTTCCAAGATGCCACAGAAGGAATGTTCTCTTTTATTAGGTCTCCAGAATCGTATAATTGGTTCACAACGTCTCAGTAGTGTCACACTAGCACCTCATTCGATTAAGCCGCACCCCGATCCGCCACCAATCTCGTTTAAAATAAATTCACGTATAGGAAAGTATTGCACAATCGTAGAGTTGGAAGGGACCTCAAAGGTCATTTAGTCCAGCTGCCGCTGAATTCTGTTTAAAGACATCAAGGGATTAGGAAAACACCTTTTTAGGAGTTGGGCTGTTCTATTGGCCGACAGCGCTTATTATAAGGAAATTCCTAAAATCTGCCTCCAGGCAAGATATGGGTCCTCTCTCCCAACATCTGATTAAGAGAATTCAGATCACGATCAGGCTCCATCCAGGATAATTTACACCAGCTGGGCAGGGGGGAAAAAAGCCTCTTTTTGATTTCCTTCTGCCCTAAAATTCTTCGCATCCTGTCTGCAGTTTCACAAGCTGGCCACTTATTAAACTCTTGCAATTTGCACATTTCCTCCATCTAGGGAATTCCTGGGTCTTCCGAAACATCAAGGTTTTGTGTTTCTGTTCCTAACACAAGAAATCTCCCGTTGCTTATCAATCATTGCCCGTTTTGCTCTCTGATCTGCTGGGGTGGGGTGGGGGTACCCCAAACTGCTCTGAAATCATTAATCGTAAAATGTACCTCTTGCTTAGTTATTGGTAAAGTGTTTTCGCGTTCAAGCCAGCAAAAAAAAAAAAGCAGAGCTTTTGATTTCCACGGCATGAGCTTAAAAGCTTTATCCAGCAGCGTATTGATGCGGAAAAGATTTCCAATTCCACGTTTGCATTAGTGGAGAAGATCCAAACCTGGTTTTTTCCTAGACAATGGACAAACAGGAGCCAAAGGCACTCCAGAACGACCCCAAAAAAGTGACCGCTGGCTGACTAAACAATGACACTCTACAATTGTCTCCTTCTGCGTCCTGAGGTGCTTTTTTATTATTTTGTTAAACATCCCGAGAGGAAGCTGTGTGTGTTAAGCCCGCATCCCAGTAAATCTCAGTCTGGGAAGGTAACGGGCCAACTTCATATGCCCCAAAACTATAAAACTTTCTTCCACGCGGCTAGTGCGGAAAAAGAGAGTTTGCCAGCAGCATCTTTTGTCCTTTTCTCAGCTAGGAAATTACGTTGCTTCATCGCTTCACCTCCCAAAGGGAGTTGTGTTTTTTTTTGTCTTGTGTGCGCGCAACGCCAGGCCGTGCGGAAACTGACAGATCAGAGCAGCGTCTCCTTCGAGCCAACGTCATAAAGTCCTGTAGGTGAGGAATTCCTTCATCTTCCTGGGAATGCTCAGTGCCTGAACCTGGTAACTTGTGAAGCAGCCACGGAGGACTTTCCGGCATAAGTGCTTTAGGGAAGGGAGAGCGTGTGGAGCTGTCCAAAATTGGGCGTGACCATCTCTTGTCCTGCAACGGGAAGAGGCAGAACTTGAGTTTTCGTTAACTAGTCAGCGCAGCAGGGGGCAGCACAAGCCACGTCTCAAACAAAAGTTTAAGGTGAGATGGACTTGATGAAGGTTGGAACAGGGCCTGCAAGTCCAGGATATCAGTAGAAACGAGAATCTTGGTAGCTCAGGGTTGAACTGTGGGGTCCTTGGTGCTCTCTGAGCTGGCTGGTTTTCTTGCAGATGTTTCATTGCCCGTGCACCTATGATGTGACCTAGTTGGGTAATGAAACGTCTGCAAGAAAACCGCCAAGCTCAGAGAGCTCCAAGGACGCCACAGATTCCAGGCTAGATTGGGAAGCATCCTAGGCAATGACAACAGCGCAACTTTCCAAGAAAATAGCATAGAGAACGCCCAACAGGTCAAAGCTGGAAGTTGACCTCAACTTGGAAGAAAGTTGATTCATGTGTGTATGCTTGCACCAATGAAGGAGAATATTTGTAACTCGGGGTTGACATGAGGGGTCCTTGGTGCTCTCTGAGCTTGGTGGTTTTCTTGCAGGGGTTTCATGACCAAACCAGGTGACATCATCACTGCTAATAAGGAGTGACAGGCAAGCCGTTAGAACAGTGATGGCGAACCTTTGAGAGACCGAGTGCCCAAACTGCAACCCAAAACCCACATAAGTATTGTCAGGTGCCGGGTGGGCGTGGCCCATTGGGTGGGCGTGGCTGCGGTGGTAACGGCAGACTGGGTGGGACTAAAAAGTTCAATCAATTCCAACTTTGCGAGAACTTTTTTTTCCCTGCGAGAAGTTGAAATAGATTGAACCTTTTTATTTTTTTCCCCCACGGCGGCAGTGGCCTAAAGCAAAAAGATTTTATAAAACCCAGCTGAAGGCCTAGGACTGGGGCGACGGCGCGCGTGCCCACAGAGAGGGCTCTGCGTGCCACAGGTTCGTCACCACGGCACTAGAATATAGACTGCACTCCTTACTAGCGCTGATGACGTTACCTAGTTTGGGCAATGAAACGTCTGCAAGAAAACAAGCTCAGTGTACGTTTGTGTCAATGTTGACCCCTAGTGACTGCCCCCGAGCGCAGTCCTTTTTTTTTTTCTTGGCAAGGTTTTGCAGAAATGTTGGCTCTCGCCTCCTTTCTGGCGCTCTGCCTTTTTCCCAGGATGCCTACGGAGATTCCCCGTCATCCAGGTCATGGCTATTCCAAAGATGCCTTTTCACGAGGCAGCCGGACTTTCCTTGTTTTTCTTGGAAGACGTTTGGCTTCAAACCCAAGAAGCTTCTTCAGCTCTGACGGGATGGTGGGGAATGGTAAGAAAAACAGGGAAGTCCGGTTGCCGCGTGAAAAAGCATCTCTTGGGACTCTTCCCAGGATCGTGCAGGCTAACTCTATACTCAGGACAACTCCAAGACAATTGGGTGAAGCAGCTACTGGCAAGGTGGATGGTTTGTGAACATCCCTGCATACTCCATTCACCTTTTCTTCCCAGATTCTTGGATCTCCTTCCCCACCCCCCCACACCCCACCTTTGAGACAAACTCGGTAACCTACCCCGTCGCGATGATCCCACCATGTGGAAAATAAGTGCAGCAGAGGCCATTCTTCACAGGAGCAAAGGCAACAGGACTCTCAAGCTCCAGTGCCCAGATCCGGAGGAGCCTGAAGGAGATAAAAAGAACGTTCTTGTGTTCCAAAATGGAGCCCAAGAGCCTAAGTAAATCCAGTCTTCTTAAGTCTCCGTATGTTTTGGATCCCCAGGTCCCATCCCTCCTAGCAGCGTGGCCTGGTGGGACCTGTAGGCCAAACCATCTGGAGAACATGAGCTGACCCAAATGTTAGCCAAAGAACTGCCAGAATGTTTGACGGCAGTTTATTATTATTATTTGTAAAGTTTTTATTAATTTGTTTTCCATACAATTCTGTGGCACTTATTCAACAACGTGTTCTCTGAGTTTATCGCTCACTAATACAAATTTCATTCCTGATCCTTTGCTCTTTTCTCCAACCATTGATATAACAAGTCCCAAGTCTGATAGTATTTTGTTTATTCTTTTTCTTTCAACCTCATAGTCTGTCCATTTCTGCACAATCTTAATATTTTTTTTAAAAAAATTCTTTCCTCCTCTGGTGGCAATTTTCCCAAGATTGTGCAAAGGTGATTCTTGCCGCTGTTATCACATGTAAAACCAGATATGTATGCTTTTTTATCCATCTTTTCTGGCATGATACCTAATTAAAAAAGGGGGGGGACCTGTAGGCCAAACCATCTGGAGAACATCAGCTGACCCAAATGTTGGCCAAAGCACTGCCAGAATGCTTGACAGCAGTTGTAACTGAGATCTCCAAGAGAACTTCCTTGGTTTTGGACCCCATCTTGGTTCAAAATTACATCACCAACTGTCCTTCCTGTATCCCCATACTGTAAACCCAATATCTGGGATGGGACCCATAACAATGTCAGCATTTCTGTTTTGCACCTTTGGAGCCTCTTACCCAGGGGTGTCAAACTCAACTTCATTGAGGGCCGCATCAGCATTGCGGTTGCCCTCAAGGGGCCGGGTGGGTATGGCCAGGGTGGGCGTGGCTATAGTGCGTATGGCCTACTGGGTGGGCATGGCCTACTGGGTGGGCGTGGCTAGAGTGTGTATGGCCTACTGGGTGGGCGTAGCCAGCTCTACATCGTTCGCATCAAGGGTGCCTATGGGGGCCTGGGCAGGAGTGGGACAGATCTGAGGGTCTCTGGCAGGAGGAGGGTCTCTGGGCCAGGGCCAAGGCAGTGGGGGCCGTTCCCTCACTCTTTCCAGGATGGCTTCGCGGGCCGCATGAAACCACTTCATGGGCTGGATCTGGCCCCCGGGCCTTGTGTTTGACATGTCTGCTCTTACCTATCGTCTGCCACTGTGGCAAAGTAGAGGCCTTCAGGTGAGAAGCACACAGACCTCAGGGAGCTGGTGTAGAAGTTCCCACCCTGGTCCACTGCAGGTTGCAACGGATGGTGCCTGGGAAGAAGGAAAAGCAGGTTGGAAGATGGAAAAGCAGCCCACCTGGTGACTATCAGCTGCTGATTCAAAAAACCAAACGCACCCTCTGAACACACCCAGCTCAGCCCTTTGCTAAAGCTCTCTAAATTGACGCCCATTGTGCCTTTTGGCAGGAGAGCAACGGTTCTCCATCTCCCAGGGCTTTGTAACTTGTGAGTCCTCCCAGCTGCCCTGTTGTGGGAATGCCCGTGAAAGGGAGAGGGAAGAGCCACAGCTGATGGAACCGACAGATAAAGAGTCTCCGCCATCCAGGTCATGGTTGTCCCAAAGGTGCTTAAAAAAAAAAAAAAGAGGCAACTGGGCTTTCTTGTTTTTCTCGGAAGACATTTGCCATCTCCTCCGAGAAGCTTCTTCAGCTCCCAAAGGCAACTGGACCTTCTGCGTTTTTTCCTTGAAGACGTTTCGCTTCTCGTCCGAGAAGCTTCTTCCGCTCTGGCTGGATGGTGGGGAAGGGAAGGATTTATACTCCTTGTAGACGGCTGGTCGTTGGCGTCCTTTTAGAGGGTCGTTCAGGCCCCTTGGAGTTTTACCTGTGTCCCAGGTAGTCCAAATGTGTATGGAAGGTCCAAGTGGCCTCAAGGGCTCTCCGAAAGGAGGCAAATGACCAGCGGTCTGCAAGGAGTATAAATCCTTCCCTTCCCCACCATCCAGTCAGAGCGGAAGAAGCTTCTCAGATGAGAAGCAAAAGGTCTTCAAAGGAAAGCAAGGAAGTCCAGTTGCCTCCAGAAAAAGCACCTCTGGGGCAGCAGATAAGAGGCAGCCTAGCCTGCAGCAGGAATACGGGCATGGCAAACAATTTAGTAGAGACCCTACCTAGTTTCTTGGGATGTAAAGGGGACAGGAGAAAACTACAGTTTTTTTTTTAGTTAGTCCCATTTAGTTAGTTCATTTACTAGCTGTTTGAAGTTACAGCATCGCTGAAAAAAGTGACTTAGGACTTTGCAGCATCCCCATGATCAGGTGATTTATATTCAGATACTTGGCAACTGACTCACGTTTATGACGGTGGCAGTGTCCTGGGTGTGTGTGTGTGTCTGTGTGTGACGTGATCTCCCCTCTTGCAACTTTGACGAGCAAAGCCAGTGAGGAAACCAGATTCCCTTAGCAACAGGATTACTAACTTCACCGCTGCAGTGACTCAGTTGACAAACGTGACCAAAAGAAAAAAAAAGGTGTAAAATGGGGCACAGCTCATTTAGCAATTTTCTCAGTCGGCCGCATCCGTTTTGGGCTCAGCGTTGGTTAGTCGTAAGCAGGGCTTTTTTTTCTCATAGGACGCTCAGAACGGAGTTCCGGCACCTTTTTTGGATGGAACCTTGTAGGGTAGGCAAGGCGGGTTGTACGACATGTGTGAGTTCCGGCACCTTTTTCTTTTACAAAAAAAGCACTGGTCGTAAGAGAGGGATGAACTGCACTTTTGATGACTGGCCAGATTCTGCAAAGGTAATCTTGCACTCGGGTGCAATTTAACTCCTCTGGGCTTTGCTCCCTGCCTTACGCTCCCTCCTCGCAAAGCATCTCTCCGTCCACCTTCCTTACCAAAGGGATCTTAGCTTCTCCCCCGTGCAGGGATCCCAGAGGATCACACAGGTGTCGTAGGAGGCCGTGGCGAGAAGAGCCGAGTCTGGAGAAAAGTCGCAAGACGCAACGCAATCTTGGTGACCTTCTAGCTTCCTCAGCAGGCGATAGGAGTGCATACTCCAGAGCAGAGCCTGGTAGGGTGGAAAATGACAGAAATAAGGATCGATCTGCCTCCAGAAGCTCTCAATCCTCCAACACTGGAAGTTTTCAAGAAGAGACCAGACAGCCATTTGTCCGAAATGGTGTAGGGTTTCCTGCCTGAGCAGGGGGTTGGACTAGATGACCTTCAAGGTCCCTACCAACTGTATTATTATTATTATTATTATTATTATTATTATTATTATTATTATTATTATTATTATTATTATTGATCATCGCACAGTCAGCCAGATGTTCAGACTGGATTTGGCATTTTTGTCTACCTGAGTCCTTACCAAGGACCTGGAATAGGCAGAGGTGGATGTTTGATGGAATTACAGAACTCGTCGCAGGATGGAAGCAGTTCCCAGTAAGGCCGCCTTTTGCAATTGACTGATGGCGAATTTGTCAGTGCCGATGATGGTGTCCAAGTGGTGCTCCAGTTGTTTTGGGATTGCACCCAAGGGGCCTGTTGCTATTGGTACCACCCTTGCTTGCTTTGCCACAGTCTTTCTATTTGTAGGTCTTTGTGTTTTGTTATCTTCTCCAGTTGCTTCTCCTCTATTCTGCTGTCTCCAGGCACTGCCACGTCCACTATCCAGACTTTTTTGTCTTTCTTATCGACAATTGTTAAAAGTCCGGGGTGTTATGTTGCAGGTGCTTGTCTGTTTGAATTCTGAAGTCCCAGAGCAGTTTAATTTTATCATTTTCTATGACTTTCTCTGTTTTATGATCCCACCACTTCTTGCTTACAGGCAAATAATATTGTTGTTGTTATTATGATTACTAAAGATCTGTAGTACCAACCTCATTTCTCACTGTCAAACAACACAACCCTTTCCGTGTAGGCTTAACTCACCGATTTCTCTCCAGCCACGGAGCAGAGCATTTGACCGTCGGGAGAAATGGAGCAACTGTACACCCACTGCGAATGTCCAGAAAGCACTTTCAATTGTTTCACTAACAAAACAAAACAAAAATAGAAAAGAGGAAGGGGAAAGGGTGTGGGGAGGGGAGGATTAAAGAACCAGATAGGAAATCTCAATTTTGGTCCCTCTCCTAGCAATGTCCAGCTAGCAGGGCCAACAAGCTGAGGCTTACCATTTTGACCCAGGTCCCAGACTCGAAGCGTTTTATCCCGGGATGCGGAGACGAGAATGGAAGAGGGGTTGCCAGGCGCAAAGCTCAGATCCCTCACCACGTCTTGGTGCCCCACGAGGTGAAAAAGCAGGTTCCCTGCCAAGAAGGGGGGAGCGGGAGAAAGGAAAATGGAATGGGTGTGAGGAGCAAGCACTTCGGGGTTGCAGGAGTCTTAAATGACACGAGAAGCATCCACAATTTTGCCATCGGATTGCTTTGGCAAACAAGAGAGGTGGATTTTCACAAAGGGGTCTGGGGATTCTCTGTTAAGCTTATAAGTCTAAATTCAGCTTACTAGTCAAGCTGTTTACTAAGCCCAACGGGGATAGCTAAGTGCTTGAAGTAGAAACAAACTTTTTTTTTTGTGGTTCAGGAAAGAAAAGCAGGAAAATCTTGTCATTTTTATCTATTTCAATTCTTGCTCGTTTGATCTGTCTTTGCTTGCCTGCCAGCCTGCCCATCCATCCATCCATCATCTTATCTATCAGTTATCTTATCTATCCATCTATCCTTCAATCATCTATCTATCTATCTATCTATCTATCTATCTATCTATCTATCTATCTATCTATCTATCTATCTATCTATCTATCTATGGGATGCGGTGGCTTAGTGGGTTAGGACGCTGAGTTTGTCAATCAGAAGGTCGGCAGTTTGGCAGGATGAATCCCGAGTGCCGCGTAACAGAGCGAGCGCCTGTTACTCGTCCCAGCTTCTGCCAACCTAGCAGTTTGAAAGCACGTAAAAATGCAAGTAGAAAAATAGGGACCACTCCGGTGGGAAGGTAACAGTGTTCCCTGCGCCTTTGGCGTCTAGTCATGCCGGCCACAGGACCACGGAGACGTCCTCGGACAAGCGCCGGCTCTTCGGCTGTGAAACGGAGATGAGCACCGGCCCCTAGAGTCGGAAACGACTAGCACGCACGTGCGGGGGAACCTTTACCTTTAGATAGATAGATAGATAGATAGATAGATAGATAGATAGATAGATATAGATAGATAGATAGACAGACAGACAGACAGACAGACAGATAGATATAGATATAGATATAGATATAGATATAGATAGATATATAGATATGTGTGTGTGTTATCTGTATGTGTCTGTTTCTCTCTTTCTGTCTCTCCCTCGTAAGTCGAGGACTAGCTGTAGTGAGGCAGGATGAAGGAAGCTTCACACATGTGCCTATATACGTAAGCAAACTTGCAACGATTGCCTTCTGTTTCAGGAAATAAAGCCCATTTACCTGTTTCCACTTCCCAGACTTTAATCTGCCCGTCGTTTAAGCCCGTGGCCAGGATCAAGCAAGGAGTTTTTTCCTTCTGGAGGCGATACTTATGTGGTTGGGAGGGCAGCCAGGAACTGAAAGCCAGACCCCAGACGATCTGTCCACATTCCAATGTCTTCTCCTTGAGCCCACCGTAACCGTTCGGCTTGGTTTTTCCACCCTGCTTCTTGCGTTCCAAAGCTTTGCTGTTACTGCGGTGGAGCAGAACAAAGAAGATCAAAACCGATCACCAAGTGAGAAAACGATCCTTAAAGTTGCTGGACAGCCATTGGCCTGAAATGGTATAAGATTTCCTGCCTGAGCAGGGGGGTGGGTTGGACTAGAAGACCTCCAGGGACCCTTCCAATTCTGTTATTCTGAATATCAGGAGTCCGAAGCACTTGGCAGTCCAAAGCAGACTTGGAAGAGGGCAGCAGCGCGCACACACACACACACACACACACACACACACACCATGTGAATACTCACTGCTCAGTCCCCTGTAAAGGCCAAGGGAGCAGCTTGACCACGCCGTGGCCCTGTGACCAAGCAAACCAGGTCCCGTTGGTGGAGAAGGCCACACCCCACGTCTCACAGCTGGATTTCCAGTCATACTGTTGGGATTGTCCCGGCTTCAGCTCAGCCACAAGGAGGGGCTCTCCTAGGAAGAGGACAGTGTTGCATTACAGAGCAGGGCCCCCTCCCACACACATATATACATTCCACGAACTTGGAAAAGCAGCAAATACAGGGATACCACGGAAACAGAGCTACTGCTCCATTGAGAACCACAACTGAGTCCAACGTTTTTGTCGTTAAGTGAGACATTTGCTAAGGGCTCCATTTGACGACCTTCCTTGCCCCGGTTGCTAAATGAATCTGGCCTCCCCCGCTGGCTTTGCTCGTGAGGTGGTGGCAAAAAGAGGATCGTGAATACGATCCGAAATATAAAGAACGGTCATGAATATCAACCGGTTGCCCGGCAACTGAATTTTCATCATGTGACCCCGGGGATGCTGCAAAAGTCGTAACTGTGAGACACGGTCACAAGTCCCCTTTTTCACTGCCGTCGTAACTTCGAACGGTCAAGGAAGGAAGGAAGGAAGGAAGGAAGGAAGGAAGGAAGGAAGGAAGGAAGGAAGGAAGGAAGGAAGGAAGGAAGGAAGGAAGGAAGGAAGGAAGGAAGGAAGGGAGGGAGGGTTTAGTGGCTTAAAGCACCAGGCTACAAACTGGGAGATCCCGAGTTCTAGTCCCACCTTAGGCACAAATTCAGCCAGGGGACTTTGGGCCAGTCAGTTCCCTTCTCTCAGCCTTGGGAAGAAGCAGGCAGGGGCAAACAAAGCCCAGCCAAAATCTTGCCAAGAAAACGGCAGACATTTATTCAGGCAGTTGCCACTGACTCGAAGCCACACACACACACACACACACACACACACAAAGGGAAAAATAAATAAATAAAGTAGGGGAGGAGGGAGGGGAGGGATCCCGAAGCGGGGAAGATCCAAGGATCTCTTCATGGGTTCCCTGCAGGAGGAGCCCCCTGTTTGTCTACGGGGTGGGGAGGGGGTATCCGAGCCCCCCTTGCCGGATTCAACCAGGTGATGGAAGGCAGAGGCGCTTAGCGACCAGACTCCCGGTTCGTTTCAAGGGCTTGGAAAACGCCGGACTTTGCCCCTCGCCAAGCCCGGCTCGGTCTCCACGGACGCGCAGGGCGAAGGGGACCGCAGCCCCCCCCCCCAACTCACCCTCCGCCACCGCCTCTCCGGCCGGCAACCGCCGCCGCGGCCGGCAGCGCTCGCTCGGGGCCGCTTCCATCCGGGGCCGTTTCCTCTTCCCGAGCCCGTCCCTTGGCCGGGAGGAGCCAGATGACGGACTCGGTGCGGGAGGGAAGCCGACGAGGGCGGGCTCGAGAGCCGAGTCTTCAGCCGGCGGCGCGCAACCGAGAGACGGGGCAGAGAAGAAACGGAGGAGCGCTCCGCCCCTGCGCCACTTTTGCGCCCTGGGCGCACGGCTGGGTTTGCGAAGGGGAGGTGGCGGGGCTGCGAGCGGTTTACTCGGAGGAAACTTGCGTGGCCCCGGCTCGCTTGCCGGGGCGACCCCTTGGCTGCTTTCCCCAAGCTGGCTGCAGCTCCCATCGTCCACAGCCAAATGGCCGTTTGGGGAGGTAGTCTGATCCGTCCAGCTGGGGAAAGGCCGGTAGAGTCCTTCGGTGCAACTCTTAAGCTTGGCGGTTTGCTTGCACATCGATCCTAAGTGCCTGAAGGCCGGACAAGAAAGCAACGGATGGAAACTCATCAAGGAGAGAATCAACCTGGAATTAAGGAGAAACTTCCCGACAGTGAGGACAATTAACTGGTGGAACAGCTTTGCCACCAGAAGTTGTGGGTGCTCCATCACTGGAGGTTTTTAAGAGGAGAGTGGACAGTCACTTGTCTGAAATGGTCTAGGGCAGGGGTGTCAAACTCAATTTCATTGAGGGCCACATCAGCATTGCGGTTGCCCTCAGGGGGCCGGGTGGGTGTGGCCTGGGTGGGCGTGGCCTACTGGGTGGGCGTGGCCTACTGGGTGGGCGTGGCTAGAGTGCGTATGGCCTACTGGGTGGGCGTGGCCAGCTCTACATCGTTCACATCAAGGGTGCCTATGGGGGCCTGGGCAGGAGTGGGAGAGATCTGGGGGTCTCTGGCAAGAGGAGGGTCTCTGGGCCAGGGCCAAGGCAGTGGGGGGGCGTTCCCTCACTGTTTCCAGGATGGCTTTGCGGGCCGCATGAAACCACTTCGTGGGTCGGATCCGGCCCCCGGGCCTTGTGTTTGACATGTCTGCTGTAGAGGGACGACAACATTTCCGTCGCCAAGCAAGAGATCGGTTAAGTGAGTTTTGCCTCATTTTACGACCTTTCTTGCCGCAGTTGTTAAGTGAATCATCGCAGTAACCCGGTTGTTAAGTGAATTGAGGATCGCCAGAACAGAAGCTCTGAGCTTGGTGGGTTGTTTTGTTTTTTTTGCAGGCATTTTATTTATTAACCAAAATTATATGCCATCCATCTTACTCTCCAAAGCCGAAACTGACCGTCATACAGTAGAAGAAAAAACGCTAATATGAAAACATGAAAATTAACAAAATCGGATAACGCTTAGAACAGACATGTCAAACACAAGGCCCGTGGGCCACATCCGACCCGCTAAGTGGTTTCATGCAGCCCGCGAAGCCATCCTGGAAACAGTGAGGGAACGGCCCCCGCTGCCTTGGCCCTGGCCCAGAGACCCTCCTCCTGCCAGAGACCCTCAGATCTGTCCCACTCCTGCCCAGGCCCCCCTAGGCACCCTTGATGCGAACGGTGTAGAGCTGGCCACGCCCACCCAGTAGGCCATACGCACTCTAGCCACGCCCAACAAGTAGGCCACGCCCACCCAGGCCATACCCACCCGGCCCCTTGAGGGCAACCGCAATGCTGATGCGGCCCTCAATGAAATTGAGTTTGACACCCCTGCTCTACAGAAAACGCTATCCTTGGTAACAGGATACGAACGACTGGCTGTCAACGCTGCTAACATGGGATGTTTTTGCATTGACAACAGATGGAAATGTAGCCATCTTTTTCCCTTTCGCTTTTACAGTTAGATGATGCTGGGAGGGAGGTGGGATGTGAATGAGAGTCCAGCTAGACATAACAACACGAAACCTAGCGTGAGAATCAAGGTTACTGAGCCCGGAGCTGATAAAAGAATTGGCCCTGTGCTTCAAGCTAATTGGGGAATGCGATTTATGATTGTTAATTGGAGGAGGGAATTAATTGTGCTTTGATACTGTGTGCCCAGGGGAAGGGAATTCAGTTTTTGGCTTCAATTATGTAAGTTCCGATATTCTGCTACTCGAAGAAAAGATCCTGTAAGGTAAACAATACCTCAAAGTTCTTTTGAAGAGTTTCACCTGTCGGAACCATGACACCACCACTTAGCCAATAAAGAGCATGCATTTAACTTCAAGAGAGCAGACGAGAATAGCTCCAATTCTTAAAAAAGGTGTGAAATGAATGCAAAACCGCTCATAATTCAGCTAATGACGCCCACATACCAAACACACATGCACACACCCTACAAGGCAAGTCACCTTTGTATCCAAAAGCCACACTTTTAATTCCATAAACAAAAGATCGCACCCAGATTCACAAAGGGCCAGAAGAACGTTGGCCTCCGATTGCTACCAGCCTCAGAAGGAAGTAATTATTTCAGCAGGGCAGCCTTTGCTACACGCAAGAAAAGATGTTAGCTGGAAAAGTGGCGTTTTTAAGGAGGAAACCCAGCCCACCTGCAGGTCCATAAATAGACCCCGAGCCAGATTTGTACATGACTGCTTCCAGCCTCAAATGAAGTAGCTTTACACACTGTGCTGAGCTTCAAACAATTCTCTGCCACAGGAAGGTCCTTTTGATATTGGGCGGCAGCACAAAATGGCTGAGCTTCCTCCAACACTGGAAGTTTTTAAGAAGAGACTGGACAATCATTTGTCTGAACTGGGATAGGGTTCCCTGCCTGAGCAGGGGGTTGGACTAGAAGACCTCCAAAATCCCTTCCAACTCGGTTATTATTCTATTCGATACCCACTCTCTCTCGACCTGTTTTTTTTTAAAACAATTCTCGGAATTGGTTTTAACTTGGCTACGATCTTCTTCGAGAGCTGCAAAATGGGGATAATTATGCCGCTCAAAGAAGATGGTGTAGGGACAGGCCGTGCGAGGGCCAGCTTCACAAAAAGCTCAGCTTTCTCAGGTAACCAGACAATCCATGCCCAATTCTTTCCTGTTCTTAGCAAGGGATCATTTCCATACATTACTCTAACACAGTTCAGACGGACCATATACCTGGGCAGGTATCAGCTGCAGTTCCTCCTACAATTCAGACGGCTGAAGATCCCAGAAATGAGCAAGCAGAGGCCTGCAGTTTAGTGGTGCCGAATCCGCTTGGTGGAGAGAAGACCCCCCAGGTTCAATACCCAGGTAGAGCTGAGATAGACTCCTGCCTGAAGCCCCCCCCTCCAAAAAAAAAAGTCTGCCTCTCGTCTTGGGTGACATGGGACACAATCTTTGTCAGTAACTTCCTGCATTCAAGCCCTAGAGGACACAAAGAGTTTTTAGATGCCTCAAGCAATTTGCACCTAAGCGAGACTGTCCAGTTATATATATTTTCCCCCCAAACAGGAGCTGCTGTGGTGCTTCCTTCCCTGAAAGAAACCCTAGAAGCTTTGACGCCCCTTAAGAGTCATATCCAAAGGGGATCTAAGCTGGGAATGTGGGATCCAGGACCAGCTGGGACTTCTCTTCCTGTTCCTCCAGCTCTTCTGCAGGGCCACAAGGCTTCCTGTCCCAGGGATGCTTCTTCCTCCAGTTCTGGAAAAGCCATCTCCTTCTTATCCTCGCCTACGTCACAAAACGTTGTTTCAACACGCAGCTCAGCCAAGCAGCAGCGCGGGGAGGGATAGAGGCCAAAGAGGCAAACCCAGACGGGCACAATTCTTCTGGGAATCCTTTGGGGGCCAGTTCCAGCCATTCTGCAAGTCTGCTTCTGTTCTTGGTACATAAAGCAAAAGAAGAGGTAATCCTCTCTACGCTGTGGGTTTGGCTATCTGGACTTCCTCCAGAGAGATGGATGTTTCCGGAAATGAGCCTGGGGGAAAAGAAAAAAAAACATGCACGGGAATTAAAAAAACGTAGCCAGTGAAACTGTTAACATGGACTAGGTGAGAGGGTGGGGATCGGGCCGGAGAAATTGTTCTTTAATTCTATCAACTGGTGTCTGGAAACCTCAGAGTTAGTTTTGCCTCGACATTACCGTGCTGTGTATTCAATAAACAGTTAAGAGTTTCAGAAACGGAATGAACCTGGGGTGTTTATTTGGATTCTCGAGCTGGGTGTTGACACACAATTCCTGCCTGCGCCTGAGTTCCTCCATTCATCTTACTTTCAGTAGATCTGGTAGGACATCTGTTTCCTATCCCTTCCATCATTCCATGGTGTAATGTTGGTTCGCTAGTGGCCTCCAAGGACAGGTCCTCTTCTTCTGAGTCCATCAGTTCAAGGATGTCACCTGCATCTCGATTCCTGCAATGCAGACAACAATAAAAACTATAAGGGAGGAATGAAGGGACCTCTTCTTCTCCTCCTTGCTTGAAGGACCATCTCTGTCAGGTGATACTCACTAAAGAGCACGTTGACCCAACTTGGCAGATAGGTCACATTTTCCTGCTGGGAACCATGGGAGATATTATCAAGTATGGGGTCCTTGGTGCTCTCTGAGCTTGGTTTTTTTCTTGCAGACGTTTCATTACCCAATTAGGTCTAGCATTGTTGATGTTACCTGGCTGGGTAATGAAACGTGTGCAAGAAAACAACGAAGCTCAGAGACCACCAAGGACTTCACAGACCTCCTTCTGCTCCTCTACCTCCTCCCTTTCTCTCCTCCTCCTCCTCCTCCTCCTCCTTTCTGCAAACCCCACTCCCTTCTAGGACTGATGATGTTACCTAGTTGGGTAATGAAACGTCTGCAAGAAAACAACCAAGCTCAGAGAGCACCAAGGATCCCACAGTTCAACCTTGAGGTATAAATATTCTCTTCTGTTGTTATCAAGTATACCTGCAGGTCATTATTGAACAACTATTGAGCATTCTGTGACATAGAATCTAAAATATTATACTTAAAAATACTTATAAGTGGCATGCTTCTTTCTTGCCCAACTCTAACCCCAATGAGATTGTTAGTTTTGTTCAATGGATGAGTCTTTATACAAATTCACGGGCTGCACCATTTTAAAGAGGTCGCACTACCACAAGGTTTGGCAATCCCTTCTCCAAATGATGGTTTCTGTAGATGAAATGGGTCAAGACTTTCTAGTTAAAAAATAGAGACACTTACCGAAGCACATTCACTGGGAACATGAAAGAGAGGAGAAAAATATGTTTATTAAAAAGTTACTCATTTGCTTTCTAAGGTTATACAGTAAGCATCTAATGCAATGTCAAAAATATATTCTATCTATCTATCTATCCATCCATCCATCCATCCATCTATCTATCTATCTATCTATCTATCTATCTATCTATCTATCTATCTATCTATCTATCTATCTATCTATCATCTACCCTATCTATCTATCTATCTATCTATCTATCTATCTATCTATCTATCTATCTATCTATCTATCTCTATCTATCTATCTATCTATCTATCTATCTATCTATCTATCTATCTATCATCTATCATCTATCTATCTATCTATCTATCTATCTATCTATCTATCTATCTATCTATCTATCTATCTATCTATCTATCATCTATCTAATGTATTGGCCACCCATCTTAGCAACATACATTATGTCACATTTAGAAACTTTTGGTTATCTTTTATTTAATTATTGGAAGGATGTGCCAATATATGCATAAGATTTTCTTTTTCAACGTTCTAATAAAGATTGCCTATGGCGCCATTTAAGAAATACACATGTTGAAACCCAAAGGCATTCTGTTGGTTTGACTACTCCAGTGAGCAATTTGGTACAGAATCTCTCTCACCTTTGAGGCACACCTGAGGTCCCGCATAGAGGAGGATTCCAGAAAAGACCAGAACTCCCAACAATAAAAGGACAACAACGGAACCCACAATGCCAGCAATGTTCAGAGGCTCTGCAGAGAGAGTTGGAAAGAAAAAAAAAGCATTGAGATGGGAAGAGAGAGAGAGAGAGAGAGAGAGAGAGAGAGAGAGAGAGAAATGCCATGAAGCAACTTCTCCTCCTCCGCCTCTTCCCTTCCCTCTTCCCCCATTTCTTAAAATTTGCAAGATTGCCACCCTTCAAAAGTGAAACTCAAAAGGAATTCTCAAGCAGGAGGGAAGGAAGGAAGGAAGAGAGGGAGGGAGGGAGGGAGGGAGGGAGGGAAAAGGAAAGGAAAGGAGAGAGGAGGGAAGGGGAGAGGAGGTGAGAAGGGAGGGGAGGGGAGAGGAGAGGAGAGGAAAGGAAAGGGGAGGAGAAGAGAAGAGAAGAGAAGAGAAGAGAAGAGAAGAGAAGAGAAGAGAAGAGAAGAGAAGAGAAGAGAAGAGAAGAGAAGAGAAGAGAAGAGAGGAAAGCCTAGGATTGAGGGCAGATTTTAATATAGCATGGAATGCACAGTATAAATTAAAACAAAATCCAGCTTTCTTAATTAATCAACTTGCTAAACCTAATCAATCAGTCTTACTAAATCAACAGTCCACTTGGAAAATGGAATCAACCATTTTCCACCGGGTGAGCCATTCACACCATGGATGGGAGGGAATTGCTTTTCAGGCATCCGATAAAGGAGGTCACCAATAGCTTTCCTTACTGGCAGCAAGTCAAAGCTTACGTTTCATAAAGACATCTCTGGTGCTTGGACAAGATCCAAGTACCTTGATAGAAAAGGTTTGGGATGCTAGTCTTATTTTGAATTCACTGGATAATGGGTTATTATTGTAGATTGTGATGTTAAAGAAACTAATTTGATGTTGAATACAAGAAGGATAGTTTGTTTATTATAGAAGAATGGGTGTCTAAAGTTTCGAATCTTGCAGAGATGTTTATTTTTTGTGTATTTGAAAGATTATTCACAGGAAAGATATATTTCAGTTTGGAGGAGATGGATAGATTATATTTAGAACAAATGGACTAAAAAGTTCCACTTAGCTTATGAGTAGATTTTAGTGGGATATTGTTATTGGTACTTTGATTGTAGTTATGTTAAAGGGGAGTTAAAGCACATTATGAATTTGGTTAATTGTATATTTGCATAATTCTTATTTAGAATATGATTATTACAACTATAATCCTGTATTTAGCTCTGGGAAGTGGGGGGGGAAGTGGGTGGTTTTGGGGTGGGGGGGATTTGGGGATTGTAAAACTTTGTTTTTGTAAAACTTTTCAATAAAAAAAAAGGATCCAAGGAGCTTGTGCAAAGGGCAGTCTGCCTTTTGCGAGCAGTCCTCGACTTGCAACATTTCATTTAGTGACAGTTCGAAGATACAACAGCACTGGAAAAAGTGACTTATGAGCACTTTTCACACTTAACGACCGTCGCAGCATCCCCGTGGTCACGTGATCAAAATTCATACGCTTGGCAACTGGCATGTACTTATGACGGTTGCAGTGTCCCAGAGTCACGTGGTCCCCTTTGGCGACCTTCTGATAAGCAAAGTCAGTGGGGAAGCCGGATTCACTTAACCACCATGTGACAAACTTAACAGCTGCAGAGATTCACTTTACAACTGTGGCAAGAGAGACCGTAAACTGGGGCAAAACCCACTCAACAAGTGTCTCACCTGGCGACAGAAAATCTGGGTTCAATCGTGGCCGTAAGTCAAGGACTTTCGGCCACTTTTAAGAGTTGTACGGACTTTAACTCCCAGAATTCATGGCCGGCTAAGGGAATTCTGGGAGTCGAAGTCCTCCCATCCTCAGCCCAAGGGCCCCTATTTCAACCTCCTGACTTACCTGTCACCTTCAGGTGGACGTAGACCTCTCTCAGGCCCAGGGGGTTCTCGGCCTTGCAGATGTAGTAGCCTTGGTCTCTGCTGGCAGAGCAGTTCTGGATGACAAGGCTGGAGACCCCCTCCTTCTGGCGGATGAGAAACCTCCCCCCTGACCGGATCTCTGTCTCCACCTTGGAGAAGTTGCGCAACCAGGTAATCCTTGCAGGTGGGTTGCCGGCTGTCAATTCACAGGTCATCTCTACAGATCTCCCCACGAAGCAGCTCTTCATTGGGCTGGAAATGACTGAGGGCCTCTCTGACACAAGAGGAAAGCCAAGTTGAGTTGGGAGGACAGGAAGGCCATCTTCTTTCTTTCTTTTTATCTATCTATCTATCTATCTATCTATCTATCTATCTACCTACCTACCTACCCATCCATCCATCCATCTATCTATCTATCTATCTATCTATCTCCATCTCCATCTCCATCTATCTCTATCTATCTATCTATCTCTATCTCTCTTTATCTCTATCTATATACATATACACATATATATACACACACACACACACACACACACATACACACACACACACACACACACACACACACATATATATATATATATATATATATATATATATATATATATATATATATATATGGTTTTTAACATATCACCATCAACATTTGGTAAACAGTGTATTGTCTGGGTTTGTATTTACAAATAATCAAAAGTTAGTTTCTAATAGTTCCATATTCCACATGATAGCTTTCCTTGATTTTCTCTTTTTCCAATAATATTCTCTTTTATCAACCTCTTTTGTTTTTACTTTTTCCATTCCCCCTCCTCCCTCCTCTCATTCAGTCTTTGTTTTGGTGAGATCTTAATCTCCTGGCTGGGCCGAGCAGGGAAGCCGTTTTATCAACCCAAGCAAGCTGTGCTTCCTTTTTCTGATTATTTGGCCATACCTTTTCATAGAATACGGTACAGATAATTGAGCAAACTTTGTTGCATTACATCCTTGATTAAATTATCTTTCCATTGATATATAATTTTATGGTACTACTCCTCCTCCCCCCCACAAAAAGTGATGTTATTAGCCATCCAACCTCAAAAATACACTTTTCCCAAAAGGTTTCCACAATTTTGGCCACTACTGCACCTGCACATGTAGACAGACCATTATAGGGCTGATGTTGATGAACCTTTTAGAGAAGTATTCGGGGGGGGGGACTCAAATGGGAGATAAAAGAACAAGGCCGAAAAGAATAAACGAGGAAATTAAATAAAACCAGCCATTCCTTACATCAGGAGCGTGGAAAGACATTAAGAGAACAGGCGGAGAAAACCTAGCCAGCTCTTTCCTGTTGGGAGTCTTGGAATGTACCGCGAAATGGTGCAATTCCGGAATCTCATCCTGGACTCACCCAACCGCAAGGTGCAGTTCTGGTTTCTTTCCTCATTCGCAATGTGGCTTCCGCGACAGACAAAATCCTCGCCCCAAAGCCGGCGGGACCCTTGCAGAGACACCACCGTAGCATTTGCAAAGTGGGTAGTGTTGGAATCCATGGCGAGACCCTCCGGGTTGATCCACTGGAGCCTAGGGGGTGGGTAGCCCCCCAGCCAGCTGCACGACAGTTGAACTTCCTGAGCATTTTCCGTGGAGGTCTCAGCTCCACACCTGGGTGATGACGGCGGGGGATCTGAAGAGAGAAGCTTGCAAAAGGACTGGGAAACAGCTCTGGGTCTTATTTATTTACATTTTTATTGCCCATTCTTAAACACGGGAGACGAGTACTAAAAAAACGGGGGGGGGGGAATCTAGGATCAGCTCTGACCGTGACAGAAACATGGCTAGAGGACAAGGGATTGAGAGAAGGAGAAACAGAATCTCGTGAAAAGCAATAAGGAAGGAACTTTGTGGGGGGAGAAGATGAGGTGGGATTTGGACTTCAGTCCCCGTCAGCAAAATTGATGGTTGGGGACGATAGACTTTATGGTTCGGAACACCCACGTGGACTTTTCTGCCAACTATTCCACTGGCCTCTGTGGAACCGCCAAGTAGATTAGGAGAAGATCCCGCCTCCATCCTGTCTGTGCATTGGTCCTTTTTATCTACAGAATAGCACAGTTGTAAGGGACCTTGGAGGTCTTCTAGTCCAACCCCCTGGCTCAAGCAGCAGACCCTGTAGCATCCCTGACAAATGGTTGTTCAGTCTCTCCTTGAAAGCCTCCAGTGATGGAGCACCCACAACTTCTGGAGGCCGGCTTTTCTACTACTAAGCTTCCCTCCATTATCATTCACTTCTCGTTTACTCTGAATGTTTTCATTCCTAAGGTTGAATGCTTTTCACCTTCAAGGACATAATTCCTTAAGAGGTGGCGATTCTGCACATTTCCAGAAGGACACCCACGCACACACCCTGCCCATATTTTTCGGCTTACGTACAGTAGATCAGGAGTTCGCGGATGACCGACTTCTCACGTTGGCTCAACAGGTTTGTGGCCAGACACGAGTAGTTCCCTTGGAAGTTGGGCATGACGTTGTGTAGCACGAAAGAGCTCTGTGAGCTGTTGACTTCGGCGAACGGCTCCTGTGCAGAACCAAGTGGCTTCAAATCCCACTTAGTGGTGGCATTGGGCCACGAGTCACTACTGCAGGTGAAATTCAAGATGTCGTGCCTTTTGGCATAAAGCGTGCCATTTGGCAACGTCCCGGTGGGAGAAATGTTGACCTCCATCCAGTCTGGTCCACCTAGAAAGCAAGGACGTGAAAACAAAAGATGTTTTCTGCGCTACTTGGAACATCTTACATTTTAAGGAGAGACCTGGTTGATACCTAAGATGCTGGCAGCAACCCGAGTCAACCATTAGTGCCAGTCAATTTGAGTGTTCAGTTGACTGAGTTTCATGTTTTATGAATAAAAGTTTTATAATAATTAATAATAATAATAATAATAATAATAATAATAATAATAATAATAATAATAAGAAGAAGAAGAAGAAGAAGAAGAAGAAGAAGAAGAAGAAGAAGAAGAAGAAGAAGAAAAAGAAGTAGTTCGAAGGGACCTTGGAGGTCATCTAGTCCAACCCAGGCAGGAAACCCTACACCATTTCGGACAAATGGCTGTCCAGTCTCTTCTTAAAAACTTCCAGTGCTGGAGCAGTCACCGCTTCTGGAGGCAGGTTGTTCCACTGGTTAATTGTTCTAACTGTCAAGACGTTTCTCCTTAGTTCCAGGTTGCTTCTCTCCTTGATGAGTTTCCATCCGTTGCTCCTTATCCTGCCTTCAGGTGCTTTGGAGAATAGCTTGACTCCCTCTTCTTTGGGGCAGCCCCTCAGATATTTGAAGACTGCTATCATGTCCCCCCTTGTCCATCTCTTCATTAAACTAGACATACCCAATTCCAGCAGCCGTTCCTTATATGTTTTAGCCTCTATTCCCCTGATCATCTTTGTCACTCTGTACTCTTTCTTGAGTCTCAACATCTTTTTTACATCGTGGATTCAGTATTCCAAGTGTGGCCTTATCAAGGCATTATAAAGTGGTATTAATACTTCACGTGATCTTGATTCTATCCCTCTGTTAATGCAGCCCAGCACTGTGTTGGCTTTTTTGGCAGCTGCAGCACACGGCTGGCTCATATTGAAGTGATTGTCCACTAGGACTCCGAGATCCCTCTCACAAAGCCGTGGAAGGCTTTCAAGGTAACAACCAGCAACTTGAATTGCACCCAAAGGCCGGGTGGCAGCCAACACAGTTTGTGCACAATCATTCAGAACAGAGCTGGAAAGGACCTTGGAGGTCTTCTAGTCCAGCCCCGTTATCCGAACTGCCAGCCTAAATGTTGGAGGTGTGGTGGTGAAGATGCAACGTATTTTCATATATGGTGGACCTGTAAAAAGGTTAAAGCTTTTTGGATTAAAATCTGGTGGAATATGCAAAAGATATTTAAGAAAAGGATAAAGTTTTGTCCGCAATTGTTTTTACTGGGCATTATTACTGATACTACTGTTGTGGACACTAAGTTGATGTTGAATTTAATTACGGGAGCAAGACTCTTAGTAGGGCAATATTGGAAGAAGGAAGAACTGCCGACTATAGAAGAATGGACTTTAAAAGTTTCCAACCTGGCGGAAATGGCAAAGATCTCAGCGTATTTGAAAGACCATTCGCAACAGAGATATATTGTGGAGTGGAAAAAATGGATTGATTATATCCAGAATAAATATGGGACTAAAAAGTTTCACCTAGCATTTGAATAAGTATTGATGTGATATTTACATTGCTTGTAGTTATTTTATAAGAGTTAAAGTGCGATAGATTTAATAGTTTATTGTTGTTTGCATAAGGTAGATTATGATTGTTTGTATTTTTATACCCTGTATTTAGCTCTGGGAAGTCGGGGAGGGGGGAGGGGGAAGGGAGGGTTGGGGAGAGGGGAGGGGGCTGGGAGGGGTTTTGTTTTGTTAAAAAAAAGTATTGTAAAACTTTTCAATAAAAAAAGCCTGTGAGGTGGGCTGGGCTGAAGAAAAGGGATTAACCCAAAGTCAACTAGCTGGCTTTCCTGCCTAAGGCAGAACTAGAACTCACTGTCTCCTGGTGATTGGACCAAAGTCACCCAACTGGCTTTTATGCCTAAACTGGGACTAGAACTCACAGCCACCTGATGATTGGCCCAAAGTCACCCTGCCAGCTTTCCTGACTAAGGCGGGACTAGAACTCACAGTCTCCTAGTAATTGGCCCAAAGCCACACAGCTGATTTTCATGCCTAAGGCAGGACTTGAACTCACGGTCTTTTATTTTCTAGGCTGGTGCCTTGGACCCATAGACCAAACCGGCTCTCAATTAAAATCAATTAAAAAATCATTTAATTGTTTCTGGGGTAAAATGTGAAAACTGTGTTGACACTGATTCAATAGCGTGGCTAGGATGCATTCTTGAAAACGAAGAGCTGTTGGAGAAACATTGGGATGGAAACAAAGCCTGTCTTTCTGATGCTGGAAAAAAGCAATTTCGCATACATCGAGGTATTCCTCAAATTACAATCATAGCAGAGAGCAGAATTTCCTTTGCTAAGCAAGGACGTTGTTAAGCGAATAATGGCTGATTTGACGACCTTATTTATTTATTTATTTATTTATTTATTTGTTTTTATAAACCGCCCTTCTCCCGAGGGACTCGGGGCGGTGTACAGAGTAAGGAAGGTATACAGATTGAACAATAAAAAACAATAGTAAAAACAAACTGGGACCCCAATTAAAGCTATCAGGCCAGGCCGGACTGCTGGAACAGGAAGGTTTTTAAGTCGCGCCAGAAGGTGCGGAGGTCGGGGGCCATCCGGATTTCGGTTGGCCATCCGGATTTGTGCTATGATTGTGAAGCAAATCAGTGCAGTTAACTGGACCAGGCAGCTGATGATTGATTTAGCAACGGAAGTGGGTATGACTCACTTAACTTCTTTTAGCAATGGAAAAATTATTGTCCCAGTTGCAGTCATATGTCAAGGACTACTGTATTGTGCACCTATAAATCTTCCCCGGTTGGTAGATGCAGTGTGGACCGGTTAAAATGGGTGCGGCTCTCGCCTTCCACAAGCAAACAGCAGAACTACCAGCCAGTCACACCTTGAAAGCAAATAAGAAGTTTGAGATAGGGGTTGTAATCTGGTAACTATAGCAAGATTATTGTATGCACAACACTGGGGAGAATGTGGAAATCTTGTGGAAGGATTGCATAAGTGTCAGGATTCACAGAAATGGCAAAAATTTGTCTGTTT
>NC_138217.1:9343231-9435731 GCF_964194415.1 Vipera berus | reverse complement strand
ATGGTGAGTTCTAGTTCCGCCTTAGGCATGAAAGTCAATAGGGCGACTTTGGCCCAATCGCCAGGAGACTGTGAGTGCTAGTTCCACCTTAGGCATGGAAACCAGCAGGGTGACTTTTGGGCTAATCAGCAGGAGATGGTGAGTTCTAGTCCTGCCTCAGGCATGAAAATCAGTTGAGTGACTTTGGGCCACTCAGCAGGAGACGGTGAGTACTAGTCCCACCTTAGGCAGGAAAGCCAGTTGGGGAACTTTTGGGCCAATCACTAGAAGACTGGGAGTTCTAGTCTCGCCTTAGCCATGAAAGCCAGCTGGGGGACTTTGGGCCACTCCCTCTCCTTCTCAGCCCAACCCACCTCACAGGGTTGTTGTGGCAAGGAAAACAGGAGGAGGAAGATGTGATGGATATGCTCACCGTCTTGAGTTATTTGTAAAAATAATTAAGGTGGGATATAAACACCAAATACATTGGGCACATCACCCTAAGTCACGGTTTAACTACACTTGAGTAAATCAGGCACAGTACGCTAGGTTTTAACAATGTGCGCTGAAATCACATCAACTCTTGGAAGCTGATATGAGACAAGGGAAGAACATCATAGTTGCACTCTCCATAAAAGCAGAGCTCGGTCTCTTCTCCTTGCCAAGCAGAATGCAAACTCATCCTGCTCTATTATTAACTCTCTGTCCAACAGTACCACTCCTTGCTCAGAACTCTGCCTACAAAAGCAGGGATTTAAATGTTTCATTCTGTCTGTCTGTTTAGCTTTGTTGAATGGGGTCAGATTGAAAAGCACTGAAAATCCGCCCATAAATTCATCACAACCCACTAAAGGGTTGGGGTTAACCAGGAAGTACCTGGGTTGAATTGTGTCTGTCTCACAAATTAATTCTAGTTTACTTTGTAATTCTACCTGTCTCCTATTCTTTCCTTCCTTCCTTCCTTCCTTCCTTCCTTCCTTCCTTCCTTCCTTCCTTCCTTCCTTCCTTCCTTCCTCTTTCTTTCTTTCTTTCTTTCTTTCTTTCTTTCTTTCTTTCTTTCTTTCTTTCTTTCTTTCTTTCTTTCTTTCTTTCTTTCTTTCTTTCTCACATTCCTTCTCTCTCTCTCTCTCTTTCTCTCCTTTTCCTTTCTCATAAAAGTGCTTTCCTTCTTGTCCCCCTTCCTAACCGCAACAGGGCAAACTTATCAATTGCCCCTCCCTCACCCCAGCCATAACCCAACAGTTAGAAAAGCGATTAAAATCATCCTGGAAAAATTCTGCATCCCACCTCCCCTCTTTAGACTTCGGGAAATCAAAGAGCAGGCAATTGTGACCAGAAGCTCTTTTTTGGGGGGGTGGGGGAAACCCCACCAAGTATGCAGTATTCCTGAAAATTTTGGAGTTGGGGCGGGGGCGGGGGCTGCGAGGGAAGGAGACAAATGACGCCGCAACCTCTAAATCCCGACCTGTCTAAAACTTGGCGGAACAACGAGCTCTTTGACGCCAAGCATTCCCAAACGTTGCAAACAACTCCCCGCGCGTTCAGCCGGATTTTACGCAGTCAGACGAAGGCGAAAGGGGAGGGGGGGGTGGGGGGTCGGCGATTCCGTCCCGCAGAAAGTTCGGAAAGCGAAGGAGGCGAGAAGGGAAAGGTTACATCCTTGTTTGGGAAGAAGACCCCAAAGTAAAGGCGACGTTCTCCTTCTTCCTGGCGAGGCTTAAGATGCTTCAGCGGGAGAGTCCCCGTCTAGTTTAGTCCCTCCCGGGGAGGGGGTGGGAAAAATCTCCTCGTGGTCTCCTCTCCAAGTGGAACCTCGGCTCTTCCCGGCTCATCTGCCATCTCTCCAACCTGGGGCTGTGTCACCTGTCTTGCCCTGCCCTGCCGATGGCCCCGGCCAAGGGGTTACCTGCATCGCCGCCGCGCCCGGAAAGTGCCAGGACGAAGAGAAGGCTCGCAACCAGCCCGCTCGCCATGGCAGCTCGGACTGGGGGGAGCCGAAGTCAGCCGGCGCAGCTCCGCGGATTTACGGCCGGGAGGGCGGGCAGCGTTGACAAGAGAGGCGGGGAGACTTCCCCGTGGGAGGCGGAGCGGCTGCGACCGACGCCCTTCGCTCCTGTTTGGTTTACCTGGCGCCGGGCCGGCGAACTTCCCCGCCACCCAACGCAAAGTAAGTCGTTGAGACTTGGCTTGAGTGAATTAAGTTTTGCCACTTTGGTTTGCCACGGCGGCCCAGCGAATTACTGCCGTTGTTAAGTTAGTAACTGTTAGTAACAGTTAGTCGTTAAGTGAATCTGGCTTCCCCATTGGACTTTGCTGGCCAGAAAGTCGCAAAAAAAAAGTTGATGGGATGAGCCCTGGACACTGCGACCGACCGTCGTAACGATGAGCCAGTCGCCAAGTGTCTGAATGTTGATCCAGGGGATGCAGCAACGGTCACCGGTCACCGTTGTGCAAAAAAACCAGCCCTAAGTCCCTTGTTTCCAGTGCCGTTTTAACTTTGGATGGTCACTAAGTGAACTAGCGCGAGTCGAGGACTAGCTGTACAGCTGGATCGAGGATCCAGCCATGAAACTTACCAATATAGAATGACAGAGTTGAAAGGGACCTTGGGGGCTCAGGTAGGAGACCGTACACCATTCTGGACAAATGACTGTCCAGTCTCTTCTTGACAACCTCCAGGGCTGGAGCAACCCACAACGTCTGGAAATGATTGTCTGTCTCACCGACACGAAATTTCTCCTTAATCCTAGGTTGGGTCTCTCTCTTACATTGATGTCATTTTAATCTGGCTGGGAAGATGGGGGCTGATTCAAATCCCTGATCACTTTGGGGGCTGGGGTGTAAGGCAGGAAGTGACACCTTCTTGTTAACACCTGTAGACTGGAGAACCAGGTCGACAGGGATGCAACAAGGCAGTGATGGCGAACCTTTTAGTGACCAAGTGCCCAAACTGCAACCCAAAACCCACTTATGTATCATCGGGTGCCGGGTTTGGCCAATTGGGTGGGCATGGCCCAATGGGTGGGCACGGCCCAATGGGTGGGCGCGGCTGCGGTGGTAACGGCAGACTGGGTGGGACTAAAAAGTTCAATCAATCAATTCCAACTTTGTGAGAACTTTCTTTTCCCCACGAGAAGTTGAAATTGATTGATTAAACCTTTTTTTTTCCCCACGGTGGTGGAGGCCTAAAGCGAAAAGGTTTTATAAAACCCAGCTGAAGCGCTAGGACTGGGGCGAGGGCGCGCGTGCCCACAGAGAGGGCTCTGCGTGCCACCTGTGGCACCCGTGCCATAGGTTCGCCACCACAGCAATAAGCTCTCCTGCCTTGGGCAGGAATGGTGGGGGTGGACCAGTGGTGGGATTCAGCCGGTTCGCACCAGTTTTGGCAGAACCGGTAGCAATTTTTTTTTTGATCGCCCAGGCCCAGAATGGACTTCCGGAAGCGGCATCCACACAAAGAACCGGTTGTTCGCGCATTTGAATCCTGCCTTTGGGGCGGACTCACTAGGAGACTTCCAAGGTCCCTTCAAGTCCTGTGGTTTTTGTGGTTCTGAGCTTGCTGAACCCATGATAGGGCAGGCCCGGGCTTTGAATCCATCAAGACTGAGTTTCCTTGCTTATTTTGGAGTCGTCCCTCATGAGTCATTCACTTTTGGTGCAGTGTGCCAAGCTAAAAAAAACAAAACCGTATCATCTCTGCAAGCATGGCTGCTAACTGTGGGCGAGCATGTGAAGAGAGACAGCTGGATGTGCTGCCTGGGGTTTGGGGGGACCCCTCAGCCTTGAATCCCCACCTGATGAGGTTACCTAGTTTGGTAGTGCAACATCTTGTAGAAAATAACCAAACTCAGAGAACATCAGGAACCCCACAATCCCGCTCCCCCCTTTCCTCCTCCCCTCTTTCTCCTTCCCCTCCTCCTCCTACACCTCTTCTTCCTCTCCTCCTCCTCCTCCTCCATTCCACACACTGACAGGGTTACCTTAGTTGGGTAATAAAACCTCTGCAAGAAAACAACCATGCTCAGAGAGCACCAAGGACCCTATCAATTTAAAACATAACCTCCTAACATTTATTAGCGTCGTCTTTAAAAAGGTTTTTATTTTAAGGAATTCAAAAGAAATTTCGGACGTTTATTTGAAAGAAGGCCCTTGGAGAAGCTAAATAAAACTATAAAATCCCAAAGTGTGCAGAGGCATGGCTTTAGAAAAAAAATATTTCATCTTTTTTTTTTAACTATCCCTATGAAGATTTCCGAGATGAATTATCATCACGGGATGGTCAAATGCAAAACTTGGCAATGCTCGTATGCTTTGAATCGCTCTATAAAAGCAGCTTCTCAACCGCAGCAACTTTAAACAACAAGACAAGACCGAGTGGCTTTGCATACCTTCATCCCGGGTCTATTCGGATATTCCATCTCTTTCTATGGGGGGTGAATTATTACCCCCCGTGGATAGGGCTCGCAACTTGGGAGTCCTCCTAGATTCACGGCTCACCTTGGAAGATCACATGGTGGCTGTGACTAGGGGGGCTTTCGCCCAGGTTCGCCTGGTGCGCCAGTTGCGGCCCTATCTAAGCCGGGATGATTTATGCACGGTCACTCACGCGCTCGTGACCTCTCGTCTAGACTACTGCAACGCTCTCTACATGGGGCTTCCCTTGAGGACCACCCGGAGGCTCCAACTGGTACAGAATGCAGCCGCAAGAGTTGTGTTGGGAGTCTCCCGATACTCCCATGTCACACCTCTGCTCCGTGAGCTGCATTGGTTACCAGTTGTCTTCCGGGTGAGATTCAAGGTGCTAGTAATGGTGTTTAAAGCCCTACATGGCAGGGGTCCGGAGTACCTTAGGGAACACCTGCTGCCGGCGTCTACTTCCCTCCGCCCTGTGCGTTCCCACAGAGAGGGCCTCCTCAGGGTGCCACCGGTCAGAGAATGTCGACTGGTGGCCCCCAGGGGGAGATCCTTCTCTGTGGGCGCCCCGGAGCTATGGAATCAGCTACGGGTTGAGCTCCGGACGGCGCCCGATCTTCGCTCCTTTCGCCGCGATCTGAAAACATACTTGTTCGAGCAAGCCGGCCTGGCCTGAGGGGGGATTGGTGGGGTTTTTTACTATTTTTATTGTTTTTTTTTATTATGTATTACTGTATTTTTTAATTGGGCATGTATTTAATTATCTTTTATCTTTTGTAAATCTCTGTGTTTTATTCTTGCCCTGTACACCGCCCTGAGTCCTTCGGGAGAAGGGCGGTATAGAAATATTAATAAATTAAATTAAATTAAATTGGGTGGGTTTCAACGGCCAGAATACCCCAGCCGGAATTCCGGGACTTCAACTCCCAAGAGCCCCCTTCTTCCGACAGGGCCGAGCCTCTGTTCCCCGCTTTAGCCAATGGGAGCAAGAACGAGGGGTCCCGCTGCCCTGGGATTGGAGGAGGAACCTGCCACTCCGAAGTCCCCGTATTAGGCTGCATGAGGCTTGCGCGCTATGTTTGCTGGCTGCAGCGAGCAGGCAAGAGGAGCTTCGGTGCAACCATGCCGGTAGATTTGAGCGGCTGGGGAGGCTCCTTAAGCCTCCCCGAGGTGGAAGAGAAGCCGGTGCATCCTCTGCGGGTCCGCTACGGGTCGGTGGAAATCGAGGAGCTCGGCCAAGTGCTTACACCGACCCAGGTAAAAGGGGCCGCCGGCGCGGGTTGCAAAGTTGCGTCGCCTTTTTGCCCTTGCAAAAAAAAAAGGAAGAAATAAAGGGATGCCTCTTTCTCGTCCTTTGGCGGGAAGAAACTCGGGACCTTACACTCCCCCCCCCACTTCTTCCCTCCACTCCCTCGAATCTCTACGCACGTTTTCTCCATATGCAACGGGGCTGCGCGGCGCTTCCAAATCCAGTCCGCAAAAGCCTTGCAGCTGTTTGTGTGTGTGTGTAGGGGGCTCCACAAAGGAGCTCGGAAGCGCCCCGTTTTGCAAAGATTCAATGAAAAGGAGCATTTCAGGGTTGGTTTGTTTTTTTCTGTAAACCCCCCCCCCCCAGCTATTTGCAACCCCGCCGTATAGGATCCCGCAGTCTCCTTCGCTGCAAGTCGCCGACGTGCCACAATTGCAACCGGGAAAGCGAGTCCCGTTTGGATACGACGACTCGCTCGGTCTTTTGCAAGGGGAAAATCCTTCCCCATCCCCCAAGAAAAAAAAAGCATGCATCTGAACGTTCAATTGTGGGTCTCCTTTTAGGAATGAACCTTGGCAGGCCAGAGAATCCTGAGTGGCATTTTTTTTGGGGGGGGGGAAAGAAGAAGAAGGAAAAAAAAAGACGCGCAACTGTTTTTATTGCACGTTCTTGGCCTGGCCTTAAAGTAGAAGAGAGAAGAGCAAGGTGGAAAGATTAAAAAAAAACAACAACAACCCCAAACCTAAAAATATAAAGGCGCCCATTGCCAAGATGGCATCTTCCCATCTTGGCAATTCTCCCTCCGTTGCAAGGCCGGTGCTCGCTCGCTCGGAGTGGGGGGGGGGGAGGCCGCGCGCACGCGCGTTTGCAAAATCGAGACGGGACCTTGAGCTAAATTGGAGGCGATCCCGGCGAATGTTAAGTGCGTGCAATGCAAAATCCATTTGCCTTGGGACAGTTAACCGTTGCAGACTTCGGGGGGGTGAGGCGTAGCAGGGTGAGAGGGACGCGGAAATGGTGCTTTAATGTTAATTAAACCAGCTTCCCCGTTTGCAGATGTCCAGCTTTCCATGGCTTGTTTTTTTTGGTCAAATCGACTGCCTTTCAAATATAGCAATGATTATTTATCCAGACGCAGGCCAGCTAATTTATGACGCTGACCTGTGTAAAGGAGAGTGGCTTAAAATCTCATTATCTTACCTCCCGCTGAACACAGCCCATCGTCCCCTTCACAACGTAAAGATCGCTAATCCAGGGGGTTACTATTAAAACTACATCTGTTGGGGGAATTGTGCCGTGCTTGGTGCTCTCCGAGCTTGGTGATTTCCTTGCAGATGTTTCATGACCCAAACTAGGTCACATTATCAGAGCTAGCAGGGAATGGGGATTGCTTTCATTTTTATTTTATATAAAGCTCACTGGTTTGTCTGCTCACCAGTAGATAAAAATGATGGCAAACGCTGCTCCATTCTAGCACTGATGATGTGACCTAGTTGGGTCATGAAATGTCGGCAAGGAAACAGCCAAGCTCAGAGAACACCCAGGACCCCACACTCCTTCCTTCCTTCCTTCCTTCCTTCCTTCCTTCCTTCCTTCCTTCCTTCCTTCCTTCCTTCCTTCCTTCCTTCCTTCCTTCCTTCCTTCCTTCCTTCCTTCCTTCCTTCCTTCCTCTCCACAAATCCCACTCCCTTCTAGCACTGATGATGTTACCTAGTTTGGGTCATGAAACATTTGCAAGAAAACCACCAAGCTCAGAGGGCACCATGGATCCTACAGTTCAACTCTGAGGTACAAATATTCCCTTCTATCAATTGGGGAATTCTGGGAGCAGGTGTCCAGATATCTTAAAGTGGCCCTGAGTCTTCGGAGAAGGGCGGGATATAAATGGAATTAAAATAAAAAAAATTGCTGTAAGCATCAGTTCCCACCTTCTGGAACAGGAATGTTTTTGTTTGTTATCATTTGCTGAAAATACAGGTTGTCTGCAAAGGGAGAAAAATGGGCAACTCTTACTACAGAGCTGCCTTAGTCAATGTACATTTCTTCTGGCCCGTCTTTGTTTTTCCTGTTTTAACGCGGAGCAAAAAAAATATAAAATAAAATTCTGTTTTGTTTGGGCAGGTGAAGAATCGGCCAACCCTGATAGAGTGGGATAATTGCAGCCCGGATAAATTCTACACGTTGGTTCTTACGGATCCTGATGCTCCCAGCAGGAAAACCCCCAAATTCAGGTGATTGAGTTTTGGGGGTGCTTGGAAAGTGCTCGGAGTCCCTCCTTTAGAGGGACACTTCTCAGTGTGTTGCAAGGTGGGATTTGCAGACACGGGGACCCAACTCTCTTCTCCTTTTTGTTTTAGGGAGTGGCACCACTTTTTGGTGACCAACATGAAAGGCAACGATATCAGCAGTGGGCATGTTTTGTCAGACTACGTTGGATCTGGGCCGCCGAAAGGAACAGGTAAGTTCCCTTTCAGTATGCATTATCTTTCAGAAAGTGGCCAGGTGGATGGATGGATGGATGATAGATGATCCATCCTCCCATCCTATCATCCCTCCATCATCTTGTCCTTCCTCCCATCCATCCATCCTCTCATTCATTCTTCCATTCCTCCCATCCTTCATCCCTCCACCTTATCCTGCCTTCCATTCATCCACCCATCCATCCATCCTCTCATTCATTCTTGCATTCCTCCCATCCTTCATCTTCCCATCCCTCCATCATCATCCTATCCTTCCTTCCATCCCCTCATCCATCCCATTCCTCCTATCCACTCACCCATCCATTCTCTTATCCATTCTCCCATTCCTCTCTCCCTCCCTCCTATCTCTCCTTCCCTCCTCCCATCCATCCATCCATCCTCTCATCCATCCCTCCATCCTCCCATTCATCCAATCCGTCTTCAAAATTTTACATGCTGCTTGACTCCCAACCGCTCTGAGGAGGCAGGTGTCATGGTTCCGATAAATGAAACAGTTCAAACAAAATGCAAGCATTGTTTATCTAAAAAGTCTTAATAAAGAAACGAAACATCGGCACTCATGGAGGGATGCCAGAATCTGAAATCTCCTCCCCCCAAACCCATCATAACACACACACAATCCCCGCCCTTATCTACATGTCATAAATCACATTATCCAATTTTAGTTTTACATATGAGGTTTCACTTCCCATTCTGTACGCTGGCTTTTCTAATCTTCTCAAAATAGTTAGAAAATTCCCTCCCTTCAAGATTCAGAGCGAAGCAGTTTAAACAAAAGGCTGTCTCTTATATTGTCAGTGTTTGCAGCATTGACATCGGGCAGGGCTGAATTGAACCCTCATTAAAGGGGTTTCTGGTGTTTTGTTTTGTTTTCCCTCCTGTCCATTTTTAGGCCTTCACCGCTATGTGTGGCTGGTCTACGAGCAGCCCCAGCAGCTGAGTTGCAACGAGCCCATCCTGAGCAACCGCTCGGGGGACAAACGGGGCAATTTCAAAATATCGGCTTTCCGCAAGAAATACAAGCTGGGTTCCCCTGTTGCGGGCACTTGCTACCAAGCCGAGTGGGACGACTACGTGCCCAAACTCTACGAGCAGCTCTCTGGGAAATAAAATTGCCTTTGTGTTGTGCCCTAGTTCCTCTTTCTTGGAAATTCTTCCCTTACGATAAATGGCCTGGTTTACTCCGGATGCATTGCTGAAGATGACTCCCATTGACTTGGTAACATTAATCTATGTTAATTCATTGTGGACCCTTTAATCGGCAACCTTTATTGTTTTAAAAGGGTTTTTTTTTAACCTGCAACTGAATTGTATGTTGCATTGCTGCTTTTGAGAAGCTTCAATCCTGAGAATAGAAAACTCATTTTCTATAACTTATCTCAGGGGTCTTCAAACATGGCAACTTTTAAGACTTGTGGACTTCAACTCCCAGAATTCAGAGTTCCAGTCCATAAGTCTTAAAAGTTGCCATGTTTGAAGACCCCTGACTTAGGTGGTTGTGAAGGGGAATTGTTCCTCTGCCTTGCCTAAAAGGGCACAAGTGCCAACAATTTTGTGTAGAACACCCCAACCTGCACTCCTATAGACTCAGTGGAATGATAACTGCAGTATTTCTAGCCAGCAATGGGATTATGGACCCCGCCCCAATGCATCTGGAAGGTGCCAGGTAGGTGGAAAATATCATAAAATCGGAATATAAGCATCTCTTACCGTAATTTGAGGCAGATGTGGTTCACTGTGGTTTGCAACTGAAGCATCCTGTAATTTCTGCTTGCGGTGATTTTCCACTAAAGAGGAATTGGGCCATGGATCCACAGTTTCACCTAGTTTGTTTAGATTTTGATTTTATCTCAATGAACTCTGTTCTTACTGGATATCAAAGTTCTCGTATCTGATTTAGAAGGCCAGGATTGTTCAAGGTGGATTTCTCTCGTTTTACCGATAACATTTCTGGATGTAATTCTTCCCCCCCCCTCTAAATTGCTGTTAAGTAGAGTACATAGCAAGTCTTGGATGTTTTCCCATGTTCACTGATATTGTCCCTTGAGAAGCGAAAGCTTGTGTCTTCATGGATTTGCGTTGCTCTTGAGAACTTTTCAATTAAAAAGGAGGCTTGTCTTCATTTTTTTTATGCTGCTCTTTCATAGATACCTAGGTTGGATTAACCAGAAAAATTGCATCGCAAAGTTTGGCTCATTAACTTTAGTTAGGCTTTCGATGGCTTAATCGTTCCCATAAACCCAGTTCTTTTACTTAGTTTATTGACTGTATTGTATGATACCAGAATTGGTTAGTTCAGTAATCAAGTTAACTTGGTTATGAGGTGGGAGAGGTCTATTCCAATCTCTGGTCTTTCAGAACGGGATTCCGATCCTCAACTGGTTTTATTGTTGCTATTGTTTCAATTACTGGTTGGAGAACCCCCAGAATTCAATATAAATGCTCTAAATAAAATAAAACAGGTGTTTGTCCAAGATTGCTGAAAACCTTCCCCTGAAGAAGACTAGAACATAATTTCAATTGAGGGAACTTTTAATGAAAAATATTGTCCTTCATTTCTCAGCCTGCCAGCCTGGACAGTAGAAAACAACAGAATTTATTTTTATTTTATTTTACAAGTCTACACAGGACTTTTATTTCCCCCAAATCTTTGCTGACACCTCTGAGCAAAAAGTGGGTATTAAGGCCTTGTCCAAGTGAACTGACTTAATAACTGTTGGACTTCTGACTTTGTTGCAGTGTGTAATTCTATCTAGCAGAAGACAGATAATCCTTGACTTAACAACAATTCATTTAGTGACGTTCAAAGTTACAACAGCACTGAAAAAAGTTGACTTAGGGCCATTTTTCATCTGACCATGGCGGCAACCCTGTGGTCACATGATCAAAATTCAGATGCTTGCCAACTGACTCATATTTATGACCACTGTAGTGTCCCGCGGACGTGTGATCCCCTTTTGCGACTGACCAGCGAAGTCAATGAAGTCAGATTCACTTAACAACCGTGTTACTAACTTAACAACTGTAACGATTCTCTTAACAACTCTGGCAAGAGAGGTCCAAAATGGGGCAAAACTCACTGAAATGTCTCACTTAGCAACAGAAATTTGGGGCTCAATTGTGGTCATAAGTTGAGGACTACCTGTACAGAATAACAGAGTTGGAAGGGGCCTTGGAGGTCTTCTAGTCCAACCCCTTGCTCAAAGCAGGAGACCCTATTCTTGTTTCCCAGTGATGCCAGGAGTGGGGTGCCCAGGTAGGAAAAAAATCCCCATTAAATGACCTTGTGAGTTTTATGCTGGGCCTAAGACGAAGTTCAAAAGGAGCCATAGATAATGAAAATTGGACACTTATCAGTCATAAAATTTATTCCTGGGTGGAATTCTCCATTTAGAATTGCTAGGGATGTCTCTAGAGAAATCACCTCGAGAGATAATAAGAGCAAAAAAGGAAACAAGGCTTTGGGGGGCTTTTTTTTGCTGAAAGAAAAAACGAACTGGACGGCGGAGTTGCTCAATCCCGCTTTTAAGACAGGTGGACTTCAACTCCCAGAATCCCCCAGCCGGCATGGCTGAGGTACTGAATTTCAGAATTGGAACAGATTGAGAAACTTGATTTAGGGGTTTTAAATTTTGTATGCATATGTAATGTTAAATATAAATGTGTAAAATGCATATAAATTCTACAAATATAATTTGTGGGTTAGAAAGGATCCACAAGGGGGGAAGGGAAGGAGTAATATGGCAATTCCTCAGGAGAACTGGCGGGAAGTCAAAATACCGTGTTTCCCTTTTTAAAAAATTCCTTTTATTTTTCGTTTTTTCTTTGCTCCTTTCCTTCTGTTTTCCTTTCCTTCTGTTTTTTTTTTCTTTTTGTTTTCCTTCCGTTTGTTTTCCTTCTAGTTTCCCTTCAGTTTTCCTTTTCTTACCTCAAAATTCTAATGGAGATGTATTTTTTTTTTTAAAAAAAGGGAAGAAAAAAAAAGACCCGAAGGATGGATGGATATATATTTTTTTTCATTTAAAAAGAGTCTCGTGAGAATTTTTAGGTCGTTTGGTCGCTCTAGACCAGGGGGTCTTCAAACTCGGCCCTTTTATGACTCATGGACTTCAACTCCCAGAATTCTTCAGCCAAGCACATTGTCTGAGGAATTTTGGGAGTTGAAGTCCATGAGTCATAAAAGGGCCGAGTCTAGACTTTTCCTAGGTCTCTGCGGCCGAGAGACGGGCGGGGCTAGGGTGGGAGGAGAGGAGCCGAGCGCCCGGGGGTTGCGCCTGCGCAGAAGAGCCTCTCCGAGCCACGTGTGTGTGTGTGGGGGGGTGTTCCAGAACGCGGTTGCGTCACAGCGAGTTTCAAGGAGATTCCGGGCGTCTCTTTCGCAGCGGCTGCCGAAGCGAAGCCGGGGTAACCGCAGCCAGCGACCTCGCCATGCCCAGGGGCAGCCGGAGCGTCCCCTCCCGCCCGACGGCGACCAGGTAGGCGTGGGGGGACGAAGCCCACCCCCTCCCCAGCCCCCCCTCCTAAAAAAAGACCCCGGCTTTGGTCCTGGACACACTTTCGCCGCCCCCCCCCCCCGGGTAGAAGCCCAACGACTCCTCTCCCAAGGTCAGAAGGCAGGAAAAGCGCTCTGTGCATGCTCAGGAGCCCCGGGGAGGGGAGGGGTTGGGTGTACTGGACACGAGTTTTGCTCCTGGTACTCTTTCTCCCGCTCCCCCTCCCACACCCTGGATAGAAGCCCAACGACTCCTCTCCCAAGGTCAGAAGGCAGGAAAAGCGCTCTGTGCATGCTCAGGAGCCCTGGGGAGGGGAGGGAAGGGGAGGGGTTGGGTGTACTGGACACGAGTTTTGCTCCTGGTACTCTTTCTCCCGCCCCCCCCCCCCACACCCTGGATAGAAGCCCAACGACTCGTCTCCAAGGTCAGAAGGCAGGAAAAGCACTCTGTGTATGCTCAGGAGCCCCGCCTCGAGGAGGGGAGGGGTTGGGTGTATTGGACACGAGTTTTGCTCCTGGTACTCTTTCTCCCGCTCCCCCTCCCACACAAACACCCTGGATAGAAGCCCAACGACTCCTCTCCCAAGGTCAGAAGGCAGGAAAAGCGCTCTGTGTATGCTCAGGAGCCCCGTCTCGAGGAGGGGAGGGGTTGGGTGTACTGGACACGAGTTTTGCTCCTGGTACTCTTTCTCCCGCTCCCCCTCCCACACAAACACCCTGGATAGAAGCCCAACAACTCCTCTCCCAAGGTCAGAAGGCAGGAAAAGCGCTCTGTGCATGCTCAGGAGCCCCGTCTCGGGGAGCAGAGGGGTTGGGTGTATTTAAAAGGCCACGGGTGGGTTTCAACCGGCTTCAAAAGCTTTGGGGGTTCTCCCTCTCTTGAGAAGGGAGCCTTGGGGATTCCTCCCTCCGAGGAAGGAAGACAGGGAGCGCTCTGTGCATGCTCAGGAGCCCCCGTCTTGGGGAAGACAGGGATCGCTATCTCTTATCTATACCTACCTACCTACCTACCTACTTACCTACCTACCTACCTACCTACCTACCTACCTACCTACCTACCTACCTACCTATCTATCTATCTATCTATCTATCTATCTTCCATGTCTGTCTGTCTATCTATCACACAAGACATTTATAAAATAGGACAGGAAAATCCTGATGAGGCTACCTAAACGTTCAGAAGCTAAATTAAAACAAGCTTGGAGAGCAAACCACTGCCCAAAATCTAAAACCCGAGCCACGAGCATTTTCTATTATTTCAAAGTATACATCTACCCTTACGCGTACATGACCCATGTATACACAGTCTATACATACATGCACACACATATTAAGACGTTTGGGAAAGCAGGTGACCTTGGGGGATTAGGAGTTAATAGAGAAGGAGATTTGCTGGTCCAGACTTGCAGCCTTCTGGATGATTCAGCTAAAAAGGAATCGAGAGGAGAGGTCAGATGAGAAACGGGATCTAAGCCAACAAACCCAAGAGCCGCATGATCCAGGAGACCGAGGTTTTAGTCTCTGCTCAGCCACGGAGGAGTCTGCCGGGGGGGGGGGGACTTAAGTCTCAGCTCATTTTACTTCCCAGGGCTGTTGTTTTTGGGGAAAAGTGGGTGGAAACAGTGCTGGGCATGTTGCTTTGAGCTCCTGAATGGAAAGCAGGAGAGAAACCAAATAAATACAGGAAGTTCTCGACTTACGACCACAGGATCAGAATTTCTGTTGCTAAGCAAGACGGGTAAATGAGCCAGGCCTGATTGAACAAGGTTTTGTTTTTGTTTTTTTGGTTTTTTACTGTGGTTAGTAAGCAAATCGCTTACAAGTTGTTAAATGAAAGACACCGCTTGTTATGCAAAACCAGCTTCGCCGCTGGCTGGGAAGATCGCAAGTGGCGATCACGTGATCCTGGGATGTGGGAATCGTCGCAAATACAGGGTTCCCGAGTGCCCGAATTTGGATCACGTTACCACGGGGATGCTAGGACATTCCTAAGGGCTAGGACTGGTTTGTGAGCCACTGTTTTTCAGTGCTGTGCCGACCTCAGATGGGTCCCTAAATAAATCGTCGTTAGGTCAAGGACTAAAGCTTGTGTAGAAAACAACCCGGATTAAACCCTTATTAAGAGAAGCTCACAGAAATGCAGGGCGTGGGATGAGACATCTGTGTCCCTCCAGAAGCTCTTCCCGTGGGGGGGGTGTTTTCGTGCTGGTTGGGGATAATGGGCTATATAGTCCAGGCCACCTCAAAGGATATGGGTTTCCTTCACTTTGGATGGGAGATGATGCAACCTTATACAACACCATTCTTCCCCTTCCCCTTCCTGTAAACAGCCAGTTTGGTGCAGTGATTGAGGCACCAGGTTAGAAAGCAGGAGACTGGGAATTCTAGTCCCACCTTAGGCATGAAAGCTGGTTGGGTGACTTGGGGCCAATCATCAAGAGACTGTGAATTCTAGTACCGTCTTAGGCATGAAAGCTAACTGGGTAACTTGGGGCCAATCTGTAGAAGATGGTGAGTTTTAGTCTCGCCGTAGGCATGAAAGCCAATTGGGTGACTTTGGGCCAGTCACTAGGAGACTGTGAATTCTAGTTCCACCTTAGCCATGAAAGCCAGCTGGGTGACTTTGGGCCAGTCTCTCTCTTTCAGCCCACCTCACAGGCTTGTTGTTGGGTAAATAGAAGGAGGGACGTCTGTTGGATATGTTTGCCTCCTTTGAGTTATTTGTAAAAATAATCCAAAGTGGGATACAAATAAATAAATAAAAGGCTACAAAAAAAACTACAACTCACCTTCTCCGTTCTTCTCTCCATCTTAACAGTCCAGCGGTTTCTCATGCTTCACCTCCTGCTCATCCTCCTCCTTCCGCCATGGCCACCCCTGCTCCACCTCAGCAGCCTGGTTTGATGGCCCAGATGGCTACCACAGCAGCAGGGGTGGCTGTTGGCTCCGCCGTGGGCCACGTGGTCGGTGGCGCTCTGACGGGGGCATTCAGTGGCGACAGCAGCTCCTCCCAGCCCGCGAAAGTGGCTAGCAGCCCTGTCCAGGTGAGGCTCAGATGGATGAACGCCAGGCCCCGTTCCCACGACACGTGTAAAGTGGAGTTGGGTCCAAGGCCTGGTGGGTGGTCTTCACACGCCACAAAGTCCCCGAGTAGCGTTTGTGAGGTCTGTGGTCAAGTTTCCGACTGACGATACCCAACCAAGCAAGTACCTTCGAGACAATCCAATCTTTCGATGCAAAACTTTATTGAGCACATCGTTTCGGCACTGATGAGAGCAAAACCAGTTCTGGTTAAAACCCCCACCCCTTCTGCCTCTTGGTTGAGGTCACGTTGCCCGATTAAGTGCTAAACTATTGTTATGAGAAAGTGTCCCTGAGTTTGGCCAGACATCTGTTGAACTGTCCTTGATTCTCAGGGTCTGACTTCTCGGTCTCTGGAGTCCCTATTCCATTTCCCTTCCCTCACACACACCCCTCAAGTTTGTTGGCAAGTGGAAAAGCAAAACTATGCTTCAAATTTGACAGTCTGCTTTGGGGGGATCATCCCAAAGAAGGAATTGTAGGAAAGGAGGAAGGGATGTTGGGAGATGGGTCTTGGGGTGGAGATGCTGGACCTGAACCGTGTGTGTTTGTGTGTGTGTCAGAGAAGGTGGTTGGGGGACCTTGAGCCAGCCCAAGAGCCATCTTGATGGAGTGGTCAAGCTCTTTTGCCGTTTCCTAAATGGCATAAGGGTGGGAGCCCCATAAATCCTGGTGGGAACAAGGCTCAATAGGTAGTCCTCGACTTACAGCCATTTGTTTAACAACTCTTCGAAGCTACAACACTAGAAGTGACTTATGACCAATGACCATCTGACCTGACCTAAGCCAGCTGTATAGATAGTCCTCAACTTACAGCAGTCCATTTAGTGACCACCCAAAGTTACAACGGCACTGAAAAAAGTGACGTGCGACCGGGTTTCCCCCCCACACACACTTAACGTCCGTGGTCAAAATTCAGATGCTTGGCAACTGACTTGTATTTATGACTGCCGCGTCCCAAGGTCACTTTCTGACAAGCAAAGTCAATGGGGAAGCCAGATTCACTTAACAGCCGTGTTCATAATTTAAGAACGGCCGTGATTCGCTTAACAACTGTGGCGGGAAAGGTGGTAAGATGGGGCAAAAGCCCGCCAACCGTCTCGCTTAGCAACATTAAATTTTGGGCTCAATTGTGGCCGTACGTTGAGGGCTACCTACATGACCAAACTACCTGCGCTTACCTTGGGAGGTTGAATGTCTCTCCTTGACTGTCTCCAGGAATCCAGGCAGATACCAACCCATCAGCCATCCCAGTATGGACCTTGCCTCTACGAGATGAGGCAGTTCCTGGACTGTGCTACTAACCAGAGTGACTTGACCTTGTGTGAGGGCTTCAACGAGGCCTTGAAGCAATGCAAGGAAGCCAGCGGTGAGTGTTACCATGATGGAGAAGAAAGGAGACATCTTGGAAATTGCAGGAGTCCGGTTGCCCCAGACGTTTTATGAAAAGGCATCAGCTTTGATGAGCTGCATCTCACTTTATCAGATGTCCGAAGCAGCTAGATTGATGGAGGATTTAAATTAGGTGCCTGGGTGGGCAACGGGGGTGGTGGTGGTTAGGCCCCTGCAGATTACATTGGAGACATCACAGGGGCCTGACCATCTAATAATTTTTTAGAAGTCCGTTGTGCTTCTGGAGACCTTTTGTGGTGGCCTAGAACCCACCTCTGCTTCCATGGTGGTTTTAAAGTCTCTCTTACCCCCAGATGGTCATTTTTAGATCTGCGGTGGAGGTTGAAATGCTGTGATATGATCCTTGTTTTGAATCCTGAGGGCAAGCATGGGTCCATTAATTCTTGAGCTGAAGAATTTGGCCTGTGTAGGAACCAAAGGGGCATTGCTGACAGGTCATATTAGAGCCACGTTCCTCAACCTCGGCAGCTTGAAGATGTGTGGACTTCAACTCCCAGAATTCCTTGCCTCTGTTCTCTCCCACTTACATTCACAATGAGCTACAGCCCCTCCTCTTGTTGATGGCCAACCAACAATGAGTTAGATGTTCACCACCAGCCAGGACTAATTGCCCTTCCTTCTTTCTCCCTCTTTCAGTTTTCCAAATAAAGATCTAAAATGTTAGAACTCTGCTTTACAGGGCAGAAATTCCATTGATGTTACCTGTCCATCCTTTGGTGCAATCCAGGGCTCTGCTCAGCCAGTATGACTCCCATCGCTTTTATGAAAACGTCTTGCAGCTTGAGGCCAACTTGTCGTGTCTGTCTTTTGCAGGTGTGACTTCCCTCTTGTGAAGAAATGAGAAAGGTCAACACTAAGCAACAAAAGGATCCTAACGGGGAAAAAAGAGAATTAGCAGAGAATCTGGCCAGCTCAAACTGGTTTTCTCAGATGTAGATTTATAAGCAAGGAAAGGTTTTAAACGCAAGGATAAATTGATTTTTGTACAGAGGAAAGTCAAATAAAAGCAGATGGTTTATTTAAAGCGAGCACCTGAGTGCGTGTTTCTGTTTGTTTAAGGCCATATGAATTGAGCTGGTGTGTAGCGATTCTTTAAAAGAGAGAGATGTAGCCAAACACGTCGGTCCAAGATTTTGAGTATGAAGATCTTTTGAAGGATGCATCTAGTGGACATTTCTCCAAATTGGTGTTTTTTGGGCAGATTCTAAAACTCACAATGCCAGCTGAAAGTGTAATGTTTAGGAAGAGGATTCTGGTTTAGGTCGGGGTGGGGAACTATGGCTCTATGGCCTGTGGACTTTAACTCCCAGAATTCTTGAGCCAGCATTCAATTCAAGTCCGCAAGTCATAAAGGGCACCGTCGTTCCCCACCTCTGGTTTAGACCATCTGGAGGACATTAACTTGGACAAAGCTGATTGGGCCTTGCTGTTTCCTAAGATTTTGGTGGACGCGTTGGGCTAGCTCAGGGGTAGGCAACCTTGGCTCTTTTATGACTCGTGGACTTCAACTCCCAGAATTCCTGAGCCAGTACAGCTGGCTCAGCAATTCTGGGAGTTGAAGTCCACGAGTCATAAAAGAGCCAAGGTTGCCTACCTCTGGGCTAGGTGAATTCAGGTCCAAATCACTGCACTGTCTATAAACAAGCCATATGATGGCTTAGAGTGAGCCGTGGATCCAGCTGAGGGTGCTTCCTGGCATTCTCCTTTTTCCAATTTTGCAAGAGATGGAAATTGAAGATGGTGGGACTGACCCAACTCAGGAACCAAGAGTGGGCAGCAACGGAACTTAAGAGAGGAGCCATCCACTTTGACCCATGAGTTGGAAGTTCTCAGCTTCTCCATATTTTCTGTTGCGGAAGAGAATGGTCATTGTTAAGCAGGCATATACATAGAATGAAGGCTACTGCTAAGCTTGTAAGCCGCCCTGAGTCTTTGGAGAAGGGCGGGATATAAATGGAATTAAAATAAAATAAATAAAATAAAAAAAAAATTGTTGATAGGACCGAGAGGAGCAAACGGTCGGTAAATGGTGGACTTCTTCAGATGTGGAAGAATTGTGGGAAAGGAAAGGCGGAGAGATGTTCAGCTTAACTGTATGACTCTTAATGGCCTTAATTTAGATCTTAGCTTGTTTATATAAAGCATGCAAAGCCCTTAGCGTCAGGTTAAGTCTGCCAGTGCTGACCTGGACCTTGGAGATTAACACAGTCCGCCAAGGATGATGCAACCTTGTAAAATGATACCTTAATTCGACGCAATGTGTGTCCCTTCGTTCTCCAAATTTGGCTTTGTGCAAAACCTAGTTCACGGTCATTTGGCTATTTCAGAGAACAGAAATGTACCTTCTTATTCCTTGAGGATCACACAACCTGTTTTTGCCGCCTCCTCCTAAATGCAAACATTTGAAGGCTTTCATTTGCAGAAGTAGCCTGCATCATTTTGTTGTTGTTGTTTTTTAAAAAAACATTTTTATGGGGACTGGTCAGCTCTCCATCTCCAAGCTTACAAAAAGAGAGAGAGGGGGGGAGGGAGGGAGGGAGGGAGAGGGAGAGACAGAAAAGAAATAGAAGGAAAGAAGAAAAATGGAATGAAAAGGAAAGAAGGAAAAAGAAATGGAAAGAAAAAAAAGGAAAGGAAGGAAGGAAAGAAAAAAGAATGAAAAAAGAAAAAAGGAAAGGAATGAAAGAAAAAAGGAAATAAAGAAAAGTTCCATTACAGTTGTAATTGAACTACCTTTATCATCAGGGATGTGCTAGTAAACCTTTAGCAAGAGGCTCTACCCACTGTGCTTCATTGCCAGCTGCCAAACAGCTGATGGATGCTACAGCTGCAGAGGGGCAACCAGACTTTCGGCTGGCTAGCAAAATTCCAAAAGAATTAACAACAGGCTGTCATGAACTGACACAGGCTGGCTATAGGACACTGCTGGTAACCCACCCTTATTAATGGTCGGCGGTTTGGCGGGTCGAATCCCGAGTGCCGCGTAGCAGAGTGAGTGCCTGTTACTCGTCCCAGCTTCTGCCAACCTAGCAGTTCGAAAGCACGTAAAAAATGCAAGTAGAAAAATAGGGACCGCTACGGTGGGAAGGTAACAGCGTTCCGTGCGCCTTTGGATCTAGTCATGCCGGCCACATGACCACGGAGACGTCCTTGGACAAGCGCTGGCTCTTCGGCTTTGAAACGGAGATGAGCACCGGCCCCTAGAGTCGGAAACGACTAGCACGCATGTGCGGGGGTACCTTTACTTTACAGTTTGGGGAAGTTATATGCAAATACCCCAGGGGGAGGAGTTCATTTGCATTCCTTTTTTTGGGGGGGGGGAAATGTCTGGTCTATAATTAGTTGTATTTTTCAATGTTCTCTACCATTGCCAACAAATCAACATTTTCTTCAGAGATAGATGCCAAAGTTTTTTTTAAAATAATAATAATAATAATAATTAGAGATCGTCAACTTTGCAAAACTGATTTCTAATATGACCCTGCTAGCATCCTCATTCTTGCTTCTGACGCTTCTGATAGCAAGGACTTTGGGTAATATCTTATGCTCAAACAGCAAGCTTTGGCTGCAAATTGCTTCTGTGGGTTACCATTGTTGGATGATACTACGAAGGAGAGGCGGGGGACACGAATGCAGGTTAAATTAATTGCACTTGGATTCTTCTTGGAACTGGCAGAGCTTAAGCCATGATTAGCTGGTCCCATTAGGGACTGACGGACAGACAGAACCCCTTCGTGCAGATGGTGATTTGGGTAGAATATACCTGGTAAGGGGCTTACAGCCTAAAGAAGAAACAAGCTACGGGAAGGGCGGAAAAGAGAATAAAAATGTGGTGGGTGGGTGGGAGAAGGGACCTGTTTGTCCTTCAAAGCAGGCCAGATGAGAACAGAGAATCCATGAACCTGACAAACTCTACTTTGTTGATATAGCTTGACAAAATCTTGAAAGGCTGGCAGTTTTGTCTTGCTTGGGGGTTAGTGTGTGGGCCCAGTTTGAGCGTCTTAATGTTGTCCATGTTTCTAGGGCTTCAAGCATGGTTGGGCTTTTGCAGACCATCTCCAAGGTCATTCCTGGTCTTCAACAAGAGCAGCTAGTACCAAATTTTCCACCATCTGGGCTCGACTGGGCCGTAATCGTAAAATATCTGGCGATGATCCAAATGTCAGCTAGGAAAAGTGAGTTTTGAAGAGGTGCTCAAAATAGGTTTCACAGAAGAGTTCGGAGTTGGCCATTCAGAGAAAACTGAGGGAGCTGGTTCAAGAAACAGGCTAGCTTTGGTCTCAAGAAGACCAAAGGGCAACTTGCTGTCTCTGGTCCAACCAAGTTACCAAAGATGGATTCCAGGAGTCCTGGTCCATAGCACCATCTCAAGAACGTGCAGAAAGGAACGTCCTATCCTAATCTATGCGGTGTGCTTGTGTCTTCTAACCACAGGAGATGTAACAACAATCTCATTACTCCAGCCTGTCTCCGTGTTGGCATCCCTAGGAAGTGCCACTCAGATCTCTTGCACCCTTTCCGGTGGCACCATGGCAACTTACACCATAAGTTGGTTTCAGCATCAACAGCCGAATCCTCCCAAATATCTTTTGTATTACAAAGATGGATCCAATCAAAGAAGAAAAACTGGTGTCTCAGATAGATTTGCTGCTTCCAAAGATGCCAGCCTTAATGCCTGTTATCTAACCATTTCTGGAGTCCAAGCAGCTGATGAAGGCACGTATTACTGCCTAGCTTCAACAGGGTCAGAATACCACTGTGCTACACATTCTGGAGCAAAGAGAATAAAACCCTAGCCCTACTCCTTGGGGGATTCATCTACAATAGCTGGTAAGAGACAGCCAGCTGGCTGATGGATTCAACTTAAGGTTTGCAGATGTTCTCCAGCTCTGATCCATAATGGAATTAATTTGGAAGAATTTGTGATTCAGATGTGAGCTTGGGCAACACATTTGCATTATGAGTCGTCCTCTTTCATCTGTGGATGTACATTAGATTCAATGTTCTTCCTATGGAATTCTTGGCTTGGGTACAAACTGGGTTAATTGGACACGGTTCCTGTTGAAATGCAGAGGGTTGGGTTAAGTGATCACTTGGTCCAACCTGCTGATCTCCAGGGATAGGAGCATGAAAGAGAAAGTCAGTGTGAGCATACATGCAAACCCAAGATATCGGCAAGTATCTCAACCAACTTCAGGCAACAGGAAACTATTTGTGTATGAGGGTTGCGTCTATCTCACCATGCTTCTTACTTGTGGTTAACTGCCATTCAGACACCGGAAACCACAGATATTTTTTTGCTGCATCTCCCAAGGGAGGAAAGAAACCCTTTGTTGATCTGAACGTCTGTTTGATTCATTCAAGCTGAGAACCCAACTCAAGCCAAGATAGTGATTCAAAAGCTTTGCCATCAGGAGGAGCTCTAAGATCAAAAAACAAATTCTGGCTCTTCAGAGGATCTTTGCTAGGTCCAGAACTCCGTTCCTAAGCTTTGGGAAGATCTACATCAACTGGCAGAAATGAATCCACTGGGGTGGGTGGTATCTGCTGAATACTATGGAACTATAACATATAAGATATAAAATGCAACATATAACACTCTAAGTGGACCTTCGGCTGCCTGTTATATTAGCAGCATGGAGGACCTCAACAGGATCGGTGTCAATAGTCAGCTGAAGCCAGAACTTTTCCTTTTAGGATTGATAATGTTAGAAAAAAGCTGTGAAAGATTTTTTTTTCAATATCTGATTACTGCACTGAAATTTTTATATGCACAGAGATGGAAACCTTATAGGAATAGTGGGTGAGAGATCTTGCTGAGATGGACAAAGTAACTTCTTTGATTAGAAAAACAAACAAACCACTATCTACATTTTTAGTAGCATAAAAAGATCCAGGAATATAACATTTCCATGGCAAACAGACCTTGATGGGAAGGTGCTGACTAGGGAAATCAGAGATGACTTTTCAATTGTTTGCGTACATTTTTTTTAAAAAAGTCCTCTCTGGGATTCCCAAATATTCCTCCAGAGATCTGTATAATAATCAAATAAAGCTCACGACGTCCTCAAACTCTAGCTAGTGACAAAAGGGATTAACACCTGATATTATCTATTTTATCCATTTTGGCTGAGCGCCAAAGAATGGAGGCCTTTGAACTATGGTGCTGGAGAAGACTCCTGCGAGTCCCTTGGACTGCAAGGCGATCAAACCGCTCAGTCCTAGAGGAGATCAACCCTGACTGCTCTTTAGAAGGCCAGATCCTGAAGCTAAAACTCAAATTGTTTTTAATTTTTGTAATTTGTTGTATTGTTTTAAAAAAAGAAGAAGTAAAGCCTTTGAGCCAAATTATTTGACCCACTCCAGGAAGGAAGTGGAGATTTGCATAGAGGGCAGCTTTTCTGGCCCTCGCCAGACTTTAAATGAGAAGGAAGGGAGAACTTTGGCTAAGCTGCTCTGATCTCAGTCCGTCGCTATGGCGGTGAATTGCTATGGAGGCCTCACTGTCTTACTTTTTTGCTTTGGTGAGCGTGGGAAGGGTTGAAGTTGAGTTTTTCTCGGTAGGGGCACATTTTAAAAAAACAAAAACGGAGTTGTTTGTGTCATGGTTTTAGCCAGGAATTTCCCCTCAGTTTTCCAAAGCAGTGTTGGAGAAGCAGTGTGGCCTAGTGGTGAGGGTGGATGGCGCTGGATTAGAAATTGAGATATCTTTTGGTTTGGTCCAGCTAAGTGGATCAGTCACTTCCTCTTAGCCCAATCTACTTTACACGGTCATGATTGGGAAAATACAAGGAGGAAGCCTTATCTAGTCCTTATTATTATTATTTCCCCTTCTTTGTCTTCTTCCCCATCTCCTCCTCCTCCTCCTCCTCCTCCTCCTCCTCCTCCTCCTCCTCCTCCTCCTCCTCCTCTTCTTCTTCTTCTTCTTCTTCTTCTTCTTCTTCTTCTTCTTCTTCTTCTTCTTCTTCTTCTTCTTCTTCTTCTTCTTCTTCTTCTTCTTCTTCTTCTCCTCCTTCTCCTTCTCCTTCTCTTCCTCCTCCTCCTCCTCCTCCTCCTCCTCCTCTTCTTCTTCTTCTTCTTCTTCTTCTTCTTCTTCTTCTTCTTCTTCTTCTTCTTCTTCTTCTTCTTCTTCTTCTTCTTCTTCTTCTTCTTCTTCTTCTTCTTCTTCTTCTTCTTCTTCCTTCTTCCTTCTTCCTCCTCCTCGCCAGCCTTGCAAGATGGGAGGTTGACAGTCTCATTCTTTGCAGGTGCCTTTTCCCAGGCTCAGGTGACTCAAAACGGTCCCGTTTCAGTGGGCATTGCAGGGACAACCGTCCTAACTTGTGCCCTGCAAGGCGTGGAGTTTATCAGCCCCACCAACCCATCCTGGTATCAGCATAAAGAAGGAAAGTCTCCAAGGCTGCTCATCTACAGGTCCAGGGAGAGAGCCTCTGGGACTCCTCAACGTTTCTCTGCAGACACGTACGGCAACACTGCCAAGCTGACCATTTCGAGTGTTGAGGTGGGGGACGAAGGGGATTATTATTGTGCCGTGTGGCACAACAATGGGTTCACACACTGTTGCCTTCAGAGGCAGAACTGAGACAAAAAGCCTTACCCCACCGCCCAAAGGGACCAAGTGCACAGGAATAAACCCACAATTTTGCTTCTCTCCTTCTGCATTTCACATACCGGCCGTCCTCGACTCACAAGCATTCGTTCACTGACCATTCAGAGCCACAATAGCGCTGAAAAATGGGCCATGGCCGGGTTTTTTTCAGGCTTAGGACCAATCATTGCAGCATCCCTACGGTCCCATGATTGAAATCCGGACCCTTGGCACCTGGATAGTATTTATGATGGTTGCCATGTCCTCTCTCTCTCTCTCTCTCTCTCTCTCTCTCTCTCTCTCTCTCTCTCTCTCTCTCTCTCTCTCTCTCTCTCTCTCTCTCTCTCTCTGTGTGTGTGTGAGAGAGATGTGACCCCTTTTGCGACCTTCTGAAAAACAAGGGGGGGAAGCCCGATTCACTTTGCAGCCGTGTTACTAACTGAACCAGGGTGGCGATTCACTTAATCAATCTGGCAAGTAAGGATGCACCGGCCCCTAGAGTCGGAAACGACTAGCACGCATGTGCAGGGGAACCTTTACCTTTACCTTATAGAAAGTGAGTTGAACCAGCTATGGGGGAAAAAAAAATGAAGTGAGGATCAGGTAAACCAGACCAGATGAACTAAATCTTCTTTATCGCAAGGCTAAATTGACAGAATCTTGTAAGTCTCAATTAGAACAGAGCTAGAGGGGAACCTGGAGGTCTTCTAGTCCAGCCCCCTGCTCAAGCAGGAGACCCTACGCCATCTCAGCTAGGTGACTGTCCAGTCTTTTCTTAAAAACCTCCAGTGATGGAGCCCCCACAACTTCTGAAGGCAAGCTGTTCCACTGGCTAACTGTCCTCGCTGTTAGGAAATTTCTCTTATTTCCAGGTTGCTTCTCAACTTAATTAGTTTTCATCCATCGTTTCTTGTCCTGCCTTCTGGTGCTTTGGAGAAGAGGTTGATCCCCCTCCTCTTTGTGGCAGCTCCGCAGATATTGGAAGTCAACTATCATGTCTCCCCTAGTCCTTCTTTTCTCTAGACTGGCAAGATCCAATTCCTGCAACCGTTCTTCATATGTTTTTTTCTCTCCAGCCCCTTAATAATCTCAGAATAATAATAATAATAATAATAATAATAATAATAATAATAATAATAATAATAATAATAATAATATAAATAAATAAACCTTTATTGTCAAAGTACAACACGTGTACATTGAGATTAGCTGAGCCTCTCCCCGTGCTCCCTCCCCCCAACACACACTGACAACAAACCCTCCATCCTACCACACCAACTACACCACACACCGGCCTCCCAAGTCAATTCTGCGTAAGTTCACAGAGATTATATCCCATTCAAAAGCCTAACAGCCCACGGATAAAAGCTGTTTTTCAGCCTGTTGGTATGGCTAGCTATACTCCTATATCTCCTACTCGACGGGAGGAGAGTAAAGAGATACTGTCCAGGTTGTGAGTCATCCCTGAGAATTTTCCTCACTCTTCCAAGGGAACCAGCCCTGGCGAGGTCATCCAGTGGTGATGTCATCATTTGCTCTTCTATGAACTTTTTTTCCCCCCAAAGTCTCAACATCTTCGTTGAAAGACTTTTGGGAAAAGTGCAAAAATTACTGTTTTCCTATTGCCACTTTTCATTGCTTGGGCGTTTAGGCTGGGTTGTTCCTAAGATTCTTCCAATGGACCTTAAGCAATTGTGGGCTCCTGCTCCTTTTAACTAATTGTTTCCCAAACAGCATCTTTTCCTGTTTTTCCTCAAGGCCAACCATGCATTCCTCTAGAGAGGACTTTCGTGAAACTTGTGGATTCTGTTTGAGGAGTACGTGAAAGTCAAAACCTGAAGGATTTTTGAACAACTTTGTGGTGCGTATCAGTTGTCACCCCGTCCTAGGACCAAAATACAGGATGACGGCCACAAATGCTTTGGTCACCTCCCAAATGGACTACTGCAGCGTGCAGTCAATGGGGTTGCCCTTGAAGAGTATCCATAAGCTGACAATAGTTGTAAAGATGAAATAGTTTTTCATCTGGCCACGTGCTGAACTGAGTTTGGTTTGGAAGTTAGTGTGTTTTGGGTGAAGGCCACTCCTTTGCTGTTAGCAAGCCATACAACTGACCTCAAAGTCTGGTCACTTCACTGAATTGGGGGGGGGGGGAGGGGAGCAGCTTGGGTTACTTCCCAAATGGACAACTGCACTCTATGACCTTGGCCAAAAAGGTCCTATAATTGGTGTGACTCAAGTGAGGACTGCGTTGCTTAGCCATGAAAATTCTGGCTTAAGCTGTGGTTGTAGATCAAGGACTACAGCAACAGGCAGTCAATGGGGTTGACCTTGAAAACTATCCATAAGCTGAAAAATAGTCGAAAAGGTGTCCGTTAATCTAGGGTACACCTTTGTTTTCTGAGATGCACTAGCTCCCAATCTGCTTCTGGTGCCATTGAAGGTGCTAGTGGTCCTTCTAAAGCTTTCCTGGCACGGGGTGGGGGGGGCAGCTCACTACAGGGACAACCCTCTTTCCAATGGTCTACCTGTCCATCAGATCTTTTGCTTAGGTTCCAACATGCTGAAATCTGAGCATCCTGAAGACAGATCAATTCTGGATGCTTTGGGAAGAGAGGTGGAACTGGTGTCTCTTCCCTTCCTCCTTCCTCCTTCAGTGGAGACTCACCAATGAAATCTTCTGCCAATCACCTCTTGGCTTTGTCCTGGAAATAGATCTAGAGGCTTTAAAACCAGGAAACAGGAAGGGCATTTGCATGCTTTTGCAGGCTCTATCTCTGGCAGCTCAACTTAAGCGTGAGAAGAAGGGGTCCACCTAGAAAGAACCTTGCTTTCAGAAGATCAGTTCTTGCCCATTTTTCCACCATGGCCCAACCGTTTCTCTTCCTCCTCCTCCTCCTCCACGTCACCTACTTCATTGGTAAAGCATCCCGTTGACCGGCAAAGATCAAGCTGCTGCTTCTTCTTCTTCTTCTTCTTCTTCTTCTTCTTCTTCTTCTTCTTCTTCTTCTTCTTCTTCTTCTTCTTCTTCTTCTTCTTCTTCTTCTTCTTCTTCTTCTTCTTCTTCTTCTTCTTCTTCTTCTTCTTCTTCTTCTTCTTCTTCTTCTTCTTCTTCTTCTTCTTCTTCTTCTTCTTCTTCTCTTCCTTTCTACATTTCTGGAATTATTCCTGCATCTCAGTTGCATTTTATCCCTTTCCTTCCCCCTGCAGGTGCCTTGGCCCAGTTCACCATGACTCAGCCGCCTTCCGTGTCGGCATCCCGTGGAGAAACAGTCAGCATCAGCTGTACCAGAGAAGGTGGCAGCATTTCTAGCTACTACGTGAGCTGGTATCAGCAGAAACCTGACACGAAACCTCTACTAGTGATCTATAAAGATACTAACAGACCTTCTGGAATCCCTGAGCGGTTTTCTGCTTCTCTTGACTCTTCCTCCAATTCGGCCACCATGTCCATCTCCAGCGTTCAACCAGAGGACGAGGCTGACTATTACTGTTTGTCTTATGATAGCAGTTCTCAGAACACAGTGGTTCCACTTTATGGGGAACTGCGACAAAAACCAAAAGGCGTCACAGCCTTCCTTGAACGCTTCGCTCAACACCTGTTAGAGGTGGCTGTCAAAAGAATTGCACATAGCCAGAGCATGAATTTTTGAGGTTTGAGCCCTCCCGGGGTCAAGTGATCACCATCTGCGACCGTCCCAGCTGGCTTCCAGCAAACAAAGTCAATAGGGGGAACCAGATTCAGTCCACAACCTTGTGATTCGTGTAACAATTGCAGGGATTCGCTTAACCACCATGGCAAAGAAGGTCGTAAGATTCAGTGCAACTCTCTTAGCAATTGGCCTGCTTGGCAGTGGAAATGTTGGTTTCCAGAGCAACAAAGATGATCAGGGGACTGGAGGCTAAAACATATAAGGAACAGTTGCTGGAATTGGAAATGTCTAATCTAATGAATAGAAGGACGAGGGGGGGACATGATAGCAGCCTTCCAATATTTCAGGGGCTGCCCCAAAGAAGAGGGAGTCAAGCTATTCTCCAAAGCACCTGAAGGCCGGACAAGAAGCAACGGATGGAAACTCATCAAGGGGAGAAGCAACCTGGAACTAAGGAGGAATTTCTTGACAGTGAGAAGACTTAACCAGCTTGCCTTCTGAGGTTGTGGGTGCTCCATCATTGGAGGCTTTTAAGAAGCGCTTGGACAGCCACTTGTCTGAAATGGTGTAGGGTGTCCTGCCTGAGCAGGGGGTTGGACTAGATGACCTACAAGGTCCCTTCCAACTTTGTTATTCTGTTCTGTTCTTGTGTAATAGACCACTGGTGTTCAGGAATTTGGCTGAGTAGATGCTTCCTGGAACATCAACGCTTCGTCTTTCAAGAAGCCTACAGTAAACCGACCGTGTAGGGCAGGGATCAATGACTAGAGGAGAAGGGACATGCAAACAGGCTAATCTGGTCAACAGCAACTGAACATTTCCTGTTTTTGTCATCACCTGTAAAATAAATGAAGTCTCCTAGATCTATGTCCACTGTAAGAATGGGGACAGGAAAAGATGAAGAGCATAGCTGTCAGAATAGATCAAATTGAGGTGACTGGCAGCTGTTTCAACCCTGGGCTAGAGATAGGATGAAAAGGATTGTAGGAGGACATCACACTAAAACGTCATAAGGGCAAGGTGATGCCATAGCTAGAGGATGCAATGATGGGCTCTTGGTAAAGAATGGCACACTCATTCTGCTATATTAGATGTTTTCCTATATTAGATGTTGAACTGAGCAGACCATGGGCTAAATATTTTCTTCCTAGGAGAAAGGAATGAACCACTGAAGACATGAAAGTCTTCTGATGGACAGGTCCATCCTTTGTGTCAACCTCAAGCAAACCACGAAGGTCAAAAAGGAGAGGCCCAGAGAAGCACGATGCCACAGGTGTACACACAATTTCTACCTAGAAATGTCTTTTTCCAAATCAAACTATAAAGTGACTCTTGAGGACATCTGCCATAGGAGAAGTAATAAAGAAGGCAAATTTGTTCCTTTTCATCTTAGTCTTTTCTTTGGTCTGCCCTACCTCTGATGTTTGAAGAGAAGGACGAAGATGGTCCTCCAAGGACAACAAATGTTGCATTTCTTCATCTCAAGGTGGGGATAACCCAGAGGTTACAACATCAGTAGCCAGCAGGGGCTGCTGCCCTTTCATGTTTGTCCCCCCCAAAATGACTTGAAGCAAAAGGATGGCCAGATGTGGCTCCTTCAAAGTTCAGTCTCTTCCTCTCTAGAGGGAGGGAGGGAGGAGGGCCCGACCCCTCACAGAACAGGTGAAATGCGCAGGATAAAAGGAAATGGTTAGCCTCACCAACACTGTTTCTGGGGGCACGCTTCTAAAATTTTAAAAAAAATCGGTGTGAAGGCTGTTTAAGATCTGCCCTGGTTGATACGCCCAACTGGAGGATGGTCCTTCTCTTTTTCATCTCTTAGAATCATCCTTGATTAGAATTAATCAATCAGCCTGGCATCTGTTCCTCCAAAAGATCGCTTTCTATAATACGGTTTCATTAACTCCTGCCGATCAAAAGTGATTCGTGGATTGTCGTGCGGAAATCCTTCAGGCTATTCAAGGACTAGGTTTTGCCTCTTCCTTACTGCAAGAAACATTCCTCTTCAACAAGTCATATCTTATGAGCTGCTTCCTTTCCTCTCTAATCAGCCTCCCAAAGGGCTTGGCTGATGGTTGAAGGGCAGGCTATTTGCATGGGGAGGTCCTCTCTTGTCCTTTGGGGATTTAAGAGAGGTGGAGTGGAGGCAAGGGGGAAATCCATTTGCTTTAGAGAAGGGATTGGCCCATCCAGTTGTCCCACCATGACCCAGCTCCTTCTTCTCTCCATAGTCCTGATCTCTGTGGGTAAGAGAAATCCCTTTGGAAGGAGGCACAACCCTTTCCAGAAACCAACTCAGAAGAGGTTCCTTGCTAGATACTTGACTTTTCCATTTGTGGTGGTCTTATTGATCCTCTGTTGAGCAAGCAATGTCTTGTTCTCTTTCAGGTCCCAGCCTTCAACAACTGCAGGCCTTGAAGGACCCAGAATTTGTTGCACTTGGACAGACAGTCACCCTGTCTTGTGGATACGATGGGGGAAATCTTGGGGATGGCAACTACCCTTGGTGGTCACAGCAGATATCTGAGAATAGACCTCGAATGCTGATCTATGCGACCAGTTCCAGACCATCGGCGGTTCCAGAACGTTTCTCTGGGTCCAGATCAGGGAATGTGATGTCCTTGACTATCACTGGGGCTCTGGCTGAAGATGAAGCCACCTACTATTGTTGTGTCTGGACGGGTAGTCAGTTCCACAGTGATTGGTTCAAGTGCAGAAGTGAGACAAAAGCCCTTCTCTGCATTTCCTTTCCTTTATTTTGTTTTTGTCCTGTGTGCATCAGTGAAATGTGACAAGAAGGGACAAATGTGTAATTCTAATTGATATAAGGCAAGAGGAATTGGTCATCCTGTCCAGGTGATCTTCATTCAGAAAGACCAGCTCCCACTCATGCTTATTGTTTTATTTTTTTCCTGTTCTTTACTTAGAGCAGGGGCCTTCATACTTGGCCCTTTTATGACTTGGGGACTTCAACTCCCAGAATTCCTCAGCCAGGCATGCCTGGCTGAGGAATTCTGGGAGCTGGAAGTCCACCAGTCATAAAAGGGCCAAGTTTGAAGGCCCCTGACTTAGAGGTTAGGGAAGATTGTTAAGAACTCATATTTCCAAATATTGATGGAGTTAGCAGAGTTGAAACGGTTGGAAGTAATAATAATTGCAGATGGGATAAAAGAGACTGTGTGAGGACACAGGCTGAAAAGTGGTCACTGGGGCAAATTTGCGCCATGTCTAGAGGGGTGTAAGGATGGACCCTTAGTAAATGGCAAATGCATGTGCGGTTTCTGTAGATTAGGTGTGGAACTGAATAGACCAGGTGCTAAAGCTTTTCTTCCTAAGAGAAATGAATCAGCCACTGAGAACATGAAACTTTCGTTGAAGAGGCACGTCCGTTATCTCAACCTCAAACATACCATGAAGTCATAGATTATATAAGAAGAGACTGGACCATCATTTGTCTGAAATGGTCTAGGGCTTTCTGCCTGAGCAGAGAGTTGGGCTAGAAGACCTGCAAGGTCCCTTCCAACTCTACAGTATTATTCTTATTATTTTTATCATCATCATCATCATCATCATTATCATCATCATCATCATCATCATCATAATTTAATATCTATCTATCTATCTATCTATCTATCTATCTATCTATCTATCTATCTATCTATGTAGATATTAAATCTATCAGTTATCTATTATCTATCTATCTATGTAGATATTAAATCTATCAATTATCTATCTATCTATCTATCTATCTATCTATCTAGATATTAAATCTATCAGTTATCTATTATCTATCTATCTATCTAGATATTAAATCTATCAATTATCTATCTATTATCTATCTATCTATCTATCTATCTATCTATCTATCTATCTATCATCTACCTACCTACCTACCTACCTACCTACCTACCTACCTACCTACCTACCTACCTATCTAGATATTAAATCAATCAATCAATCTATCTATCTATCTATCTATCTATCTATCTATCTATCTATCTATCTATCTATCTAATCTAATCTAATCTATCTAATACAGGGGTCTTCAAACTTGTCCCTTTTATGACTTCTGGACTTCAGCTCCCAGAATTCCTCAGCCAGGCATGCTTGGCTGAGGAATTCTGGGAGTTGAAGCCCACAAGTCATAAAAGGGACAAGTTTGAAGACCCCTGGTCTAATATGTATAATATATACTTGTGTAGGACATTTAATAAAGAAGACACATATTGTTTCTTTCTTCTTCTTTCAGCTCATTGTTTTTCTATCCTCCTTCTGATACTGTTGGAGAAGGAAGAAGATGGTTTTCAAAGGACAGCCAATTTCTTCAGCCCAGGTGGGGATAACCCAGATGGTGCAATACCAGTGGCCAGTAGGGGCTGCTGCTGCCCTTTCACCGTTCTCCAAAAATATGACCTAAATGAAAAGGTGGGCAGATGTGGCTCCTGCAAAGTCCGGTCTCTTCCTCTAGAGTAAGGGATCCTCACAGAGCAAGTGAAATATGCACGATAAAAGGAAATGGTTTAAGTCCACCAACTCTGCTTCCATTGGCTTGTTCCAAAAATTAAGAAAATTGAGTATGAGGATTGCTTATGACCTGTCTTACCTCATATGTCCAATGGGAGTCTGGCCCTCCTCTTTTTCCTTAGACCACTGGTCTTGAAGGGAGATTTCCTCTCCTTGAACCCTGAGAATTAATGAGTGTGGGATACAATTCATCAACCCACCCAATAGGTCTCCATAAACAAATACATTTTTGTGTAATATAGCTTCGTCAACTCAAGCCGATCAAAACGGATTCGTGGAACGAATGTCAGCCTTCAATCTATTAAATAACTAATTCTTGTTTCTTCGTTTCCTCGAACTTGGTGGAATTGTTACTTTTAGACAAGGCACATCTTAGCACTTGCTCATCACCTCTCTAATCAGACGCTCAGAAGGCTGGGTTGGTAGTTGAAGAAGGAAATATTTGCATGGAGGGGGGGTCCTCTCTTGTCCTTTGGGGATTTAAGAGAGGTGGAGAAGAGTCGAGGGGGAAATCCATTTGCTTTAGAGAAGGGATTGGTCCATCAGTTGTCCCACCATGACCCAGGCGCTTCTTCTCTCCATAGTCCTGATTTCTGTTGGTAAGATCCAAAATCCCTTTGGAAGGAGACACAACCCTTCCTAGAACCAAACTCCAAAGGTCCTCCTTGCTGGATAGCTGAGTTGGTCATTCTTGACCCTCCATTGAACAAGCAATGTCTTGCTCTCTTTCAGGCCTCAGCCTCCAACAACTGCAGAATCTGAAGGATGCAGAATTTGTTGCAGTTGGAAGAACAGTCACCCTATCTTGTCGATACGGTGGTGGAAATCTTGGGGATGGCAACTACCCTTTTTGGACCCAGGAGATACCTGGGCAGCAGCATCGAGGACTGATCTATCACACCAGTTCCAGACCATAGGGGGTTCCAGCCCGTTTCTCTGGGTCCAGATCAGGGAATGTGATGTCCTTGACTATCACTGGGGCTCTGGTTGAAGATGAAGCCACCTACTATTGTTGCATCTGGGTGAGCAGTCAGTTACACAGTGATTCGTTCAGGTGGGGAAGTGAGACAAAAGCCCTTCATTTCATTTCCCTTTGTTTTGTTTTGCCTCAGTGAAATGTGAAACCACAGGCAACGTCCCTCGATCTATGCCTGGGGAGGCTTGAGCTGAAGAGACAGGAGAGAAACGTCTGTAGGGTCATCTCCATCTGCAGAGAAGTCTCCCAGCAACCAGCTCAATGCCCACTTGCTACAATATCAGTGACCAACAGGGGCGGCTGCACTTTTTTGGCTTTTTGAATGCTTAACAAACATTTAACATTGTGTGTGTGTGTGTGTGTGTGTGTGTGTGTGTGTTTGTGTGTAAATTTTTTGGCTTGCTAACAAAGAATAAAGGGAGACCAATATGATCATTTCAAACTTATTTGTTCTCATCAGTCAGCCATACACTTCTGAGATTCGAACCTGGGCTGACTGTGTCTTAAGCAGTTGTTTTAACTCCTAGGCCACAGGCGCTCTCTGTCTCTCTCTCTCTCTCTCTCTCTCTGTTAGCTGAGAAGCAAGGAAGATATGTGTTAAATGTTTTTTAAGCATTCAGAATGCACTTGCTTAGTTTCAGCCTAGCCCAAGGCCATCTACAGGCAGTAGCCACAGCAGTGGCAGCTCATATTTGTGTAAATTTTTTGGCTTGCTAACAAAGAATAAAGGGAGACCGATATGATCATTTCAAACTTATTTGGCCATCACCAATGTGCAGCCTCAAGACGAGGCAGATTATTATTGTGGGAGCTGGAACAGTCCATATATCCAGTTGCACGGTGGTGATCTCTTATGGGGAAGTGTGGCAAAAACCTTCACCCTTCCTCTTCAGACTGAAACCACATGCAACGTACCTCAATCTATGCCTGGGGAGGCTTGAGCTGAAGAGACAAGAGAAACGTCTGTAGGGTCATCTCCATCTGCAGAGAAGTCTCTCAGCGCCCAGCTCAATGCCCAGTTGCTACAATATCAGTGACCAACAGGGGGGGCTATTGCCCTTGCATGGTTCCTCCAAAAATTGACTTAAGCAAAAGGGTGGGCAGATGTGGCTCCTGAAATGTCTTCCTCCAGAGTAAAGGAGGGAGGAGGGCACTGGTCCTCCCAGAAGAGGTGAAATATGCAGGATAAAAGGAAATGGTTTAAGCCCACAAGCCCAGTGGCCTGTTCCAAAAATGAAGAAAACCGAATATGGGCATTGCTTATGAAGAATGTCTACATTTATCCCTTCCCTGCTCCCAAATCTGCCATCTGGTGTTCATTGACTTAAGTAGAAAACCCCATAATGCTTTTAGGGAACAAAAAATAGTCTAGAAGAACCAATGAGTGCAGACCTCATTTGCATGAAAGGAGAAAGCGGGGGCATTTAAGGAAAGGAAGGCAGAAGATCTGAAGAAGGCTATAGTTTTCTTTCTTAGACGGATATTCCTTGCCAAAGTTGACCATGGGTTGGGCAGTGGTCTTCCTTGCGCTCCTCACTTACTGCACAGGTAAAACTTTCCTGGCCTGAGAGAGGATTTGGTTGGGATTCTGAAAAGAATTTGCACCCTTCTATATACATAGCTCAGAGCAAAGGAAGACGCATCAGTTTAACAGTATTTCTTCTTCCTTCTTCCCTCGCTCTTTCTCTACCCCTTTAAAGGCATCGATGGTCAGTCCACGTGGACTCAGCCTCCCTCCCGCTCCGTCTTCCTGGGGGAAACCATTACAATCTCCTGCACAACAACTCAGAGTTCCTGGGCAATCGGCTGGTATCAACAGAAAGAAGGAAATGGGCCTCGTTTTGTCCACTGCGATGGCTGCAACAGCAGGGGAGAAGGGATCCCAAATCGGTTCACTGCCACCAGATCTGGGAGTACAGGATCCTTGGCCATCACCGATGTGGAGGCTGAAGATGAGGCAACTTATTATTGTGGGAGCTGGAACGCAGCAGTTACCCAGTTGCACGGTGGTGAACTCTTATGGGGAAGTGTGGCAAAAACCTTCACTCTTCCTCTTCACCCTGAAACCAGAAGCGACGTCCCTTGATCTGTGACTGAGGCACCTGAACTGATGAGGCAGAGGGGAAATTCCTGCAAGTTTCTCTCTTTCTGCAAAGGGGTCTCACGAGGGGGATGATGGGTACAAGGGGGGCGGGTGGATGAGAAGGGGGTAGGGAATCCCACAGGTCCATGGTCTCAGCCCTCCCCTGATAAAAGTGCACATTTTGAAAGGAGAAGTGGTAAAATGGGAGAAGCTAGCGACGATTTGCAGCTGCTTCCACACTGGACTAGAGACGGGGGATAGAGGGGGCTGCACGGAGACCCAGGCTAAAAAGGCGTCACTGGGGCACGTTTGTGCCAAGGCTGCTGGATGTTAGGATGAACATCTCCTAAAGTTTTACACAATGATGTGTGGTTCTTGCAGAACAGATGATGAACTGAACTTACACCTATTAAATGTTCTCACCAGGAGAAAGAAAGAAATCATCATGAAAACATGAAGCAGGAAACTCTTTTGACAAACTCTTTTACCTCAACCTCAAGAACTTCACTACAGTCAAGATGCTGAAGCCCAGAGAAGCAGGATGCCACAGACTTACATATAATCTCTACCCTAAAATGTCTTTTTTCAAATCAAAGTGTTAAAAGCAACAAGGGAGGCTTTGTGGCATCTTCTGTGAGAGAATTAATAAAGAAGAGACACTGTGTTCCATTCTTGTTCTCTTTCAACTTATTTCCCCCCCCCCCGGTCCTTCGTCTGATGTTTGAGGAGAAGAAGGAGGTGGATAAATGCTGCATAAATGCTGCACTTCTTCAGCCCAGGTGGGGATAAGCCAGATGTTGCAAAATCAGTGGCCAGTAGGGGCTGCTGCTGCCCTTTCATGCTTCTCCCCAAAACAACCTCAGCCAAAGGACGGCCAGATGTGGCGCTGAAATGTCTCGTCTCTTCCTCGAGAGTAAGGGAGAGAGAGGGAGTCACTCCTCATAGAACAGGTGAAATACGCAAGATAAAAGATAAGGGTTTAGGTCCAATAACTCTATTTCTATTGACACGTCCGGAAACATTTAAACAAGAATACGATGTTTGCTTAGGACCTGCCTTAGCTCATTTGTCCAAATGGAGTATAAAAGGTAAAGGTTGCCCCGCACATGCGTGCTAGTCGTTTCCGACTCTAGGGGCCGGTGCTCCTCACTGTTTCAGAGCCGAAGAGCCAGCGCTTGTCCGAGGACGTCTCCGTGGTCATGTGGCCAGCATGACTGGAGGCCAAAGGCGCACGGAACGCTGTTCCCTTCCCACCGTAGTGGTCCCTATTTTTCTACTTGCATTTTTATGTGCTTTCGAACTGCTAGGTTGGCAGAAGCTGGGACAAGTAACAGGCGCTCACTCTGTTACGCGGCACTCGGGATTCGACCCACCAAACTGCCGACCTTCTGATCGACAAGCTCAGCGTCCTAACCCACTGAGCCACCGCGTCCCTAAATGGAGTATAGTGCTCTTCTTTTGCCCTAAACTGGTGGTTTTTCTTTTTTTCTTTTTTCTTTTTTGAAAGAAATGTTATGCTCTTGATTCTGTTGCAATGGCAGATTAGGTTTTACATGCTATTGAGGTGAAGTAAAGCTGTGCAATTACTCGTATCATTTCCGTGTCAAATTCAGATGACCGGTTCCAGAAATTCTTAAATGAAAGAATAGGAGGATTGCCTGTGACCTGGTTAGCCCATATATCCAAATGGACCATGATCTCCTCCACTTTTTCCCTAGACTTGTGGTTTGACAGGCTGTTGAGTTGGAATTACATAAGTAAATGCATCATGTCCATGTCCAATTCACGTATAAGGCAGTGTGTCTGAAGATATTTCTCTGTTCCTCAAGCAGCAGGGTGTGATATTTAATGGAGACCTATTAATTCCTCCTGGTTTCCACATCTCCCATATGCAAACGTTTCCCCTGGTCATTGGTTAAATCAGAAGACCCCAGAATGCTTTTGGGAAGGAAAGTTTTCTGCTAGAACCAATGGGTGCGGATCTCATTTGCATGAAAGGAGACAGCGGGGGCTTTTAAGGAAAGGAAAGAGGAAGATCTGAAGAAGGTGATCATTTTCCTCCCTAAAAGATCATTCCTTGCCAAAGCTGACCATGGGTTGGGCTGTGATTTTCTTCGCAGTTCTCACTTACTGCACAGGTAAAGTAATTGTCCAAAACCACAATCTGCTTGTGATTCTCATGAGAACAGGCTCCCTGGTAGATGACGAAGATCAAAGGAAGGTGCATTAGATCCATAAGCATTGCTTTCTTTTTCTCTCCCCTCACTCTTTCTCTCCTTCCCTCCCACCCTTATCTAAAGGCATCGATGGTCAGTCCACGTGGACTCAGCCTCCCTCCAGCTCCGTCTCCCTCAGGGGATCCATTAGGATCACCTGCACAACAAGTCAGAGTTCCTACAGCATCGGCTGGTATCAACAGAAAGAAGGAAATGGGCCTCGTTTTGTCCACTGCGATGGCTGCAGCAGGGGAGAAGGGATCCCAAATCGGTTCACTGCCACCAGATCTGGGAGTACAGGTTACTTGGCCATCACCGATGTGCAGGCTGAAGACGAGGCAATCTATTACTGTGGGAGCTTGAACAGTGCAGGCAACGCGTTCCACAGTGGTGAATTCTTACGGGGAAGCGTGACAAAAACCTTCACCCTTCCTCTTCACCCTGAAACCAGAAGCAACGTCCCTTGATCTGTGACTGGGGTACTTGAACTGATGAGGCAGAGGGGAAATTCCTGCAAGTTTCTCTCTTTCTGCAAAGGGGTCTCACGAGGGGGATGATGGGCATGAGGGGGGGGCAGATGAGAAGGGGGTAGGGAATCCCACAGGTCCAGGGTCTCAGCCCTCCCCTGATAAAAGTGCACATTTTGAAAGGAGAAGAGGTAAAATGGGAGAAGCTAGCGACGGAGGGGCTGCACGGAGACCCAGGCTAAAAAGGGGTCACTGGGGCACGTTTGTGCCAAGGCTGCTGGATGTTAGGATGAACATCTCCTAAAGATTTACACAATGGTGTGTGGTTCTTCCAGCACAGATGATGAACTGAACTTACACCTATTAAATGTTCTCACCAGGAGAAAGAAAGAAATCATCATGAAAACATGAAGCAGGAAACTCTTTTGACAAACTCTTTTACCTCAACCTCAAGCACATCACTACAGTCAAGACGCTGAAGCCCAGAGAAGCAGGATGCCACAGACTTACATATAATCTCTACCCTAAAATGTCTTTCTTCAAATCAAAGTGTTAAAAACAACAAGGGAGGCTTTGTGGCATCTTCTGTGAGAGAATTAATAAAGAAGAGACACTGTGTTCCATTCTTGTTCTCTTTCAACTTATTTCCACCACCCCGTCCTTCGTCTGATATTTCAGCAGAAGAGGGTGGATAAATGCTGCATAAATGCTGCACTTCTTCAGCCCAGGTGGGGATAAGCCAGATGTTGTAAACTCAGTGGCCAGTAGGGGCTGCTGCTGCCCTTTCATGCTTCTCCCCAAAATAACTTCAGCCAAAGGGTGGCCAGATGTGGCTCTGAAATGTCTCGTCTCTTCCTCGAGAGTAAAGGAGAGAGGGGGAGTCACTCCTCACAGAACAGGTGAAATAGACAGGATAAAAGATAAGGGTTTAGGTCCAATAACTCTGTTTCTATTGACACGTCCCGAAACGGTTAAACAAGAATACGATGATTACTTAGGACCTGCCTTAGTTCATTTGTCCAAATGGAGTATAGTTCTCTTCTTTTGCCCTAAACTGGTGGGGTTTTTTTTCTTTTTCCTTTTTTGAAAGAAATGTAATGCTCTTCATTTTGTTGCAGTTGCAGATTAGGTTTTACATGCTATTGAGGTGAAGTAAAGCTGTGCAATTACTCATATCATTTCTGTGTCAAATTCAGATGACCGGTTCCAGAAATTCTTAAATAAAAGAATAGGAGGATTGCCTGTGACCTGGTTAGCCCATATATCCAAATGGACCATGATCTCCTCCACTTTTTCCCTAGATTTGTGGTTTGACAGGCTGTTGAGTTGGAATTACATAAGTAAATGCATCATGTCCATGTCCAATTCACATATAAGGTAGTGTGTCTGAAGATATTTCTCTGTTCCTCAAGCAGCAGGGTGTGATATTTAATGGAGAGCTATTAATTCCTCCTGGTTTCCACATCTCCCATATGCAAACGTTTCCCCTGGTCATTGGTTAAATCAGAAGACCCCAGAATGCTTTTGGGGAAGAAAGTTTTCTGCTAGAACCAATGGGTGCGGATCTCATTTGCATGAAAGGAGACAGCGGGGGCTTTTAAGGAAAGGAAAGAGGAAGATCTGAAGAAGGTGATCATTTTCCTCCCTAAAAGATTATTCCTTGCCAAAGCTGACCATGGGTTGGGCTGTGATTTTCTTTGCAGTTCTCACTTACTGCACAGGTAAAGTAATTGTCCAAAACCACAATCTGCTTGTGATTCTCATGAGAACAGGGTCCCTGGGAGACGACGAAGATCAAAGGAAGGTGCATTAGATCCATAAGCATTGCTTTCTTTTTCTCTCCCCTCACTCTTTCTCTCCTTCCCTCCCACCCTTATCTAAAGGCATCGATGGTCAGTCCACGTGGACTCAGCCTCCCTCCAGCTCCGTCTCCCTCAGGGGATCCATTAGGATCACCTGCACAACAAGTCAGAGTTCCTACAGCATCGGCTGGTATCAACAGAAAGAAGGAAATGGGCCTCGTTTTGTCCACTGCGATGGCTGCAGCAGGGGAGAAGGGATCCCAAATCGGTTCACTGCCACCAGATCTGGAAGTATAGGATACTTGGCCATCACTGATGTGGAGGCTGAAGACGAGGCAACTTATTATTGTGGGAGCTGGAACACTGGAGCTACCCAGTTGCACGGTGGTGAACTCTTATGGGGAAGTGTGGCAAAAACCTTCACCCTTCCTCTTCAGACTGAAACCACAGGCAACGTACCTCGATCTATGCCTGGGGAGGCTTGAGCTGAAGAGACAGGAGAGAAACGTCTGTAGGGTCATCTCCATCTGCAGAGAAGTCTCTCAGCGCCCAGTTCAATGCCCACTTGCTACAATATTTATTTATTTATTTTATTTTATTTTAATTCCATTTATATCCCGCCCTTCTCCGAAGACTCAGGGCGGCTTACAAGCTTAACAGTAGCCTTCATTCTATGTATATGCCTGCTTATTAGGGCTTTCGCCCCCCCCCCCAAGCGGCATTATTACAAAGTCAGCTTATTGCCCCCAACAATCTGGGTCCTCATTTTACCTACCTCGGAAGGATCAGTGACCAACAGGGGCGGCTGCTGCCCTTTCATGGTTCTTCCAAAAGTAACTTCATGAATCAGCCACTAAAAATATGAAACTCTTTTGATGAGAGATACTCTACATCCTTCACCTCAACCTCAAACACATCACTAAAGTGAAGATGGGGAAGCACAGGGAAGCATGACAAAACTTAGATATAGCGTCAACCTGAAGTGTCTTTTTTTTTTTTGGAAATCCAAGCATTAAAATGTTCCATTCTTGTCACCTTTCGCTTCCTTCTTATTTTTCCCGTCTGTTCTCTGACGGTTGAGGAGAAGGAGGAGGATGGTCCTCAAAGGATGCCAAAAGCTGCCTTACTTCAGCCCAGGTGAGGATAACGTAGATGCGGCAACATTTGTGGCCAGTAGGGGCTGCTGTTGCCCTCGGGTGGTTCTCCACAAAACGACTTCAGCCAAAAGATGGGCAGATGTGGCTCCTCAAAAGTTGCATCTCTTCTTCAAGAGTAAGGGAGGGAGGACGGCACTGAGCCTTCACACGGCAGATGAAATAAGGAGGGATGAAAGGAAAAGGGCTAGGTCCAGCAGCTCTGCTCCCAGCGGCTTTTCAAAACTTTTAAAAAAGAATGTGAGAACTTCTTACGATCTGTTTTAGCACATCGGTCCACTTGGAGGACGGTTCTCCATATATATGGCTTCTAGGTTTTTATTTCCTGCTTTTTGGAAATGCACATATTAGATTCTGTGGCAATTGCGTATTAGCCTTTACACGCTATGCAGATAAATAGAATTTGATAATTACATTTACACATTAGCATTTCCATGTCCCATTCCCGTAAAATGTAGGGTGCCTGAAGAAACATTGAAGGTTCCCTGATTCACAATATTGTGGTCAGGTTTAATTGGGAGCTTTGAAGTCTCCCCCATTTTCAGATCTCTATGCAAATCTGTCCTTTGGTTGTTGGCTAAATTAGAAGACCCCCCCCCAGAATGCTTTGGGGGAATAAAATATTCTGCCGGAACCAATGAGTGCAGATCTCATTTGCATGAAGTGGCCAAGCAGAGGCATTTAAGGAAAGGAAAGAAGAAGACGGTTACAATTTTGTTCCTTAGGAGGATATTCCTTGCCAAAGCTGACCATGGGTTGGGCAGTGGTCTTCCTTGCGCTTCTCACTTACTGCACAGGTAAAACTTTCCTGGTCCTAGAGAGGATTTGATTGGGATTCTCCTAAGAGTTTGGTCCCTTGGAAAAGTCTAAGAGCAAAGGACGGTCCATCAGTTTCACAGTGTTTCTTTCTTTCTCTCCCCTCCTTCTTTAAAGGCATCGATGGCCAGTCCAGTTGGATTCAGCCTCCCTCTGGCACTGTGTCCTTAGGTGGAACGATTACGCTTTCCTGTTCAACTCAGAGTACCCACGCCATTAGCTGGTATCAACAGAAATCAGGAAAAGGGCCTCGTTTTGTCCACTGTGATGGCTGCAGCAGCAGGGGAGAAGGGATCCCAAATCGGTTCACTGCCACCAGATCTGGGAGTACAGGATCCTTGGCCATCACCGATGTGCAGGCTGAAGACGAGGCAGATTATTATTGTGGGAGCTGGAACACAGCAGTTACCCAGTTGCACAGTGGTGATCTCTTATGGGGAAGTGTGGCAAAAACCTTCACCCTTCCTCTTCAGACTGAAACCACATGCAACCTACCTCGATCTATGCCTGGGGAGGCTTGAGCTGAAGAGACAGGAGAGAAACATCTGTAGGGTCATCTCCATCTGCAGAGAAGTCTCTCAGTGCCCAGCTCAATGCCCAGTTGCTACAATATCAGTGACCAACAGGGGCGGCTATTGCCCTTTCATGGTTCTTCCAAAAATTGACTTAAGCAAAAGGGTGGGCAAATGTGGCTCCTGAAATGTCTTCCTCGAGAGTAAGGGAGGGAGGAGGGCACTGGTCCTCCCAGAAGAGGTAAAATATGCAGGATAAAAGGAAATGGTTTAAGCCCACAAGCCCAGTGGCCTGTTCCAAAAATGAAGAAAACCGAATATGGGCATTGCTTATGAAGAATGTCTACATTTATCCCTTCCCTGCTCCCAAATCTGCCATCTGGTGTTCACTGACTTAACTAGAAAACCCCATAATGCTTTTAGGGAACAAAATAGTCTAGAAGAACCAATGAGTGCAGACCTCATTTGCATGAAAGGAAAAAGCGGGGGCATTTAAGCAAAGGAAGGCAGAAGATCTGAAGAAGGCTACAGTTTTCTTTCTTAGAAGGATATTCCTTGCCAAAGCTGACCATGGGTTGGGCAGTGGTCTTCCTTGCGCTTCTCACTTACTGCACAGGTAAAACTTTCCTGGTCCTAGAGAGGATTTGATTGGGATTCTCCTAAGAATTTGGTCCCTTGGAAAAGTCTAAGAGCAAAGGACGGTGCATCAGTTTCACAGTGTTTCTTTCTTTCTCTCCCCTCCTTCTTTAAAGGCATCGATGGCCAGTCCAGTTGGACTCAGCCTCCCTCCGGCACTGTGTCCTTAGGTGGAACGATTACGCTTTCCTGCTCAACTCAGAGTACTGATGCCATTCGGTGGTTTCAACAGAAATCAGGAAAAGGCCCTCGTTTTGTCCACTGTGATGGCTGCAGCAGCAGGGGAGAAGGGATCCCAAATCGGTTCACGGCCACCAGATCTGGGAGTACAGGATCCTTGGCCATCACTGATGTGGAGGCTGAAGACGAGGCAATCTATTACTGCGGGAGCTGGAAAAGCAACGTGTTCCACAGTGGTGAATTCTTATGGGGAAGTGCAACAAAAATCTTCAACTCTTCAGTCTGAAACAAGAAGCAACGTTCCTTGACCGGTGCTGGGGAACCTTGACTTGAAGAAACAGGAGATTATTTTTTTTTTAATCCCATTTATATCCCGCCCTTCTCCGAAGACTCAGGGCGGCTTACAATCTAAGAAGCACAAATCAATGTGCTTAGCAATAGCCTTCATTCTATGTATATGCCTGCTTATTAGGGCTTTCACACACACCCCAAGCGGCATTATTACAAAGTCAGCTTAATTGCCCCCAACAATCTGGGTCCTCATTTTACCTACCTCGGAAGGATGGAAGGCTGAGTCAACCTTGAACCTGGTGGGACTCGATTGATTTGTGCTTTAAATTGTAAGCCGCCCTGAGTCTTCGGAGAAGGGCGGGATATAAATGGGATTAAAATAAAAATAAAAATAATTGCAGGCAGCTGGTGTTACTTAAGGAGGCATTAGCCCACTGCTCCACCAAGGCTCTTATCTTGCAGGATAAACTGCTGCAGGTTCATTTCCATCTGCAAAGATGTCTCTCTCTGTCCCTGTCATGGGGGATGAGAAGTACAGCTACAAGGACGGGAAAGTTGCAAGAGAAGCCCACCGACTCAGAGTCTCAGTTTCCCCAAAGGGTAAGATGTACAATTGAAGAAGCTACAGATGTTTTTCAGGTGTTTTGGCTTCTCAAGCGATAATTAAGAAAATGCTGGACGGTGCTGAACTGGATAGGGTCACGCTGAGAATCCAAGGAAAAGAAGAATACTTCCAAATCTGGAACTCGTTTTATCAATTTTAATTTTAATTTTAATTTTATTAGATTTATATACCGTCCTTTCCCGAAGGACTCAGGGTGGTTTACAGGGCGTGTAAAATCAAACCAATACAAAATACAAAAGTTAAAAAACAATTAAAAAGATTAAATTATCCCTGAAAATAAAAACCCCAGTTAAAAATTCTCAGCCTGGGCGGGAGAGCTCAAAGAGCCAAGTCTTCAGGTCCCGGCGGAATGAACGAAGGTCTGGGCTGGAAAAACAAGATAGAGAGCAAGAACGCAACTTTTACGACTAAGCAAATATCAACCCAGACCACAGGTCGTTCGATAAGCACGAACAAATTGTAATGATAGAAAATTAATAAAATACTTTTCTTTTTTCTTTTCTTTTTTTTAAAAAGAATTTCTTCTTGGGGTTTGTTTGTTAGGTTTTTGCCTTTTTAAAAAATATATATATACAATCGGCCCCAGATTCTGTAGCAACCACATGTTAGCCTTTACGTGCTATGCAGAAAAATAGAATTTCATCGTGACATTTACATGTAAGCATTTCCGAGTCCCGTTCAGGTAAAAAGTAGGATGTTTCTTTCTTTCTTTCTTTCTTTCTTTCTTTCTTTCTTTCTTTCTTTCTTTCTTTCTTTCTTTCTTTCTTTCTTTCTTTCTTTCTTTCTTTTTTCTTTCTTCTTTCTTTCTTTCTCTCTCTCTCTCTTTCTTTCTTTCTTTCCCTCTTTCTTTCTTTCTTTCATTCCTTCCTTCCTTCATTCATTATTCCTTCCCTCCCTCCCTCCATCTTTCTTTCCCTTCCTCCCTCCCTCCCTCTCTCTTTTCCTTTCCTTTCCTTTCCTTTCCTTTCCTTTCCTTTCCTTTCCTTTCCTTTCCTTTCCTTTCCTTTCCTTTCCTTTCCTTTCCTTTCCTCTGATATTTAAGGAGAAGGACAATGCTGGTCTTCAAAGGGTGACAAATGCTCCATTTCTTCAGCCCAGTCGAGATAACACAGATGTTGCGAAAACAGTGGCCAGTAGGGGTTGCTGCTGCCCTTTCATCTTTGTGCAAAAAATGACATAAGCAAAAGCATGCCCAGATGGGGCTCCTGAAAGGTCTCGTCTCTTCCTTGAGGGTAAGGGAAGGAGGAGGACCCTGATCATTCACATAACAGGTGAATAATGCAGGATAAAAGGAAATGGTTGGATCCAACAATCCTGCCTTCAGTGGTACGTTCCAAAAATGAAGAAAAATCAATATGAGGATTATTGATGACCTGCCCTAGCCTATATGTTCAGATGGAGTATGACCCTCCTCTTTTTCCCTAGACTGGTGGTCTTGAAGGGAGATTTCCTCTCCTTGAACCACGTGAATTAGTCAATGAGTGTCGGATGCATTCCTCCAATCCATCCCATATTTCTCCATAAACAAATACGTTTTGGGTAATATGACTTTGTAAACTCAAGCAGATCAAAACGGATTCGTGGAATGGAAAGCCCACACAGCCTTGGGTCTATTAAACAGCTAACTCTTGTCTCTTCCTTTCCTCCCGTTGCGGAAAAATATTAGTTTTAGACAAGGCAATCTTAGCAATTGCTCATCGCCTCTCCAATCAGACACTCAGAAGGCTGGGTTGGTAGTTGAAGAGGCAAATATTTGCATGAGGAGGTCCTCTCTTGTCCTTTGGGAATTTAAGAGAGGTGGAGAGGGGTCAAGGGGGAAATCCATTTGCTTTAGCGAAGGAATTAGCCCGTTGACTCCTTCCACCATGGCCCAGCTGTTTCTTCTCTCCATGGTCCTGATCTCTGTTGGTAAGAGAAATCCCTTTGGAAGGAGGCACAATCCTTTCTACAAGTAAACTCAGAAGAGCCTCCTGACCATACTTGGACTTCTGTTCCTATTGATCCTCCATTGAACAAGCCCTCCCTTGCTTTCTTTCAGGTCCCAGCCTTCAACAACTGCAGGCCTTGAAGGACCCAGAATTTGTTGCACTCGGACGGACAGTCACCCTGTCTTGTCGATACGATGGGGGAAATCTTGGGGATGGCAACTACCCTTGGTGGTCACAGCAGATATCGGAGAATAGACCTCGCACGCTGATCTATACAACTAGCACCAGACCATCGGGGGTTCCAGAACGTTTCTCTGGGTCCAGATCAGGGAATGTGATGTCCTTGACTATCACTGGGGCTCTGGCTGAAGATGAAGCCACCTACTATTGTTGTGTCTGGACGGGTAGTCAGTTCCACAGTGATTCGTTCAGGTGGGGAAGTGAGACAAAAACTTTCTCTTCATTTCGTTTCAGTTTAGTTCACTTCCCCCCCACCCCACCCCCTTTCTGCGTCAGTGAAATTTGACATAAAGGGACAAATGTTCAGTTTTGTTTAACTGAAGACAAGAGAAGAGGAGCATCCTATTCAAGTGATTCTTCATTCACGAAGTCCAGCTATTTATCATGAATACGGTTGTGCTTTTCTTACATTCCTTGATTAAACCTGAGGGATGTTTGCTAGGGACTCGTTAAAGAATAGGAGGTGAACTTATTCTCCAAAGCACCTGAAAGCGGGAGAAGAAACAACGGATGGAAACTAATCAAGGAAGGTAAAAGGTAAAGGTAAAGGTTCCCCCGCACATGCGTGCTAGTCATTTCCGACTCTAGGGGCCGGTGCTCATCTCCGTTTCAAAGCTGAAGAGCCAGCGCTTGTCCGAGGATGTCTCCGTGGTCCTGTGGCCGGCATGACTAGATGCCAAAGGCGCAACGGAGCGCTGTTTCCTTCCCACCGTAGTGGTCCCTATTTTTCTACTTGCATTTTTACGTGCTTTTCGAACTGCTAGGTTGGCAGAAGCTGGGACGAGTAACAGGCGCTCGCTCTCTTACACGGCACTCGGGATTCGACCCGCCAAACTGCCAACCTTCTGATCGACAAGCTCAGCGTCCTAACCCACTGAGCCACAGGGAAAGAAGCAACCTAGAGAGAAGCAACCTAAGGAGAAATTTCCTGACAGTGAGGACAATTATCCAGTGGAACAACCTGCCACCAGAAGTTCTGGGTGCTCCATCACTAGAGGTTTTCAAGGAGAGATTGGACAGCCCTTTCTCCAGAATGGTGTCAGCTTGAGCAGGAGGTTGGACTAGAAGACCTCCAAGGTCCCTTCCAACTCTGCTATTCGGTTATTCTCTTGCCATTGGAATGGCACTGTGATTACATTTAGAGAAACAGCCTTACGTATCAAGACCCTTATTGATTTTTCTCCTTCAGCAGTGTGGCTTGCCATGCATTTCCATTTGCAACTGAATTTGGGTCCTAAAACAAAGATACGAAGTCACTTTCAGTGGAAGACGGCTTTCTGACATATCCCATAGGGGTCAACTGGCTTGGGGCACTGTGAAAAGATCCTTCCTCCTCCATCCTCAGAGGTTCAGAACAATCCTTATAATTTGAGCAGGGGGTTGGACTAGAAGACCTCCAAGGTCCCTTCCAACTCAGGTATTCTGTTATTCGGTTACTCTGTTATTCTGTTGAGTCACGTTCATATATATATATAGCAGGGTATTGGAAGAAATCTAGAAGGTTCCCTGACCAACGACAGGGTGGTTACGGTTTTATTGGGAGCTTTTTAAGTCACCTCCAATTTTAAAACTCTCCTGTATGCAAATGTACCCTGTGGTCATTGGTTAAATCAGAAGACCCCAAAATGCTTTTGGGAAGGAAAGTTTTCTAGTAGAACCAATGGGTGCAGATCTCATTTGCATGAAAGGAGACAGCGGGGGGGCTTTTAAGGAAAGGAAAGAGGAAGATCTGAAGAAGGTGATCATTTTCCTCCCTAAAAGATCATTCCTTGCCAAAGCTGACCATGGGTTGGGCTGTGATTTTCTTTGCAGTTCTCACTTACTGCACAGGTAAAGTAATTGTCCAAAACCACAATCTGCTTGTGATTCTCATGAGAACAGGGTCCCTGGGAGATGACGAAGAGCAAAGGAAGGTGCATTAGATCCATAAGCATTGCTTTCTTTTTCTCTCCCCTCACTCGTTCTCTCCTTCCCTCCCACCCTTATCTAAAGGCATAGATGGTCAGTCCACGTGGACTCAGCCTCCCTCCAGCTCCGTCTCCCTCAGAGGAACCATTACGATCACCTGCAAAACTCAGAGTTCCTACAGCATCGGCTGGCTTCAACAGAAAGAAGGAAATGGGCCTCGTTTTGTCCACTGCGATGGCTGCAGCAGGGGAGAAGGGATCCCAGATCGATTCACTGCCACCAGATCTGGAAGTACAGGATCCTTGGCCATCACCGATGTGCAGGCTGAAGATGAGGCAATCTATTATTGTGGGAGCTGGAACAGTGCAGGCAACGCGTTCCACAGTGGTGAATTCTTACGGGGAAGCGTGACAAAAACCTTCACTCTTCCTCTTCACCCTGAAACCAGAAGCGACGTCCCTTGATCTGTGACTGGGGCACCTGAACTGATGAGGCAGAGGGGAAATTCCTGCAAGTTTCTTTCTTTCTGCAAAGGGGTCTCACCAGGGGGATGATGGGAACAGGGGGGAATGGATGAGAAGGGGGTAGGGAATCCGACAGGTCCAGGGTCTCAGCCCTCCCCTGATAAAAGTGCACATTTTGAAAGGAGAAGAGGTAAAATGGGAGAAGCTAGCGACGATTTGCAGCTGCTTCCACACTGGACTAGAGATGGGGGGATAGAAGGGGCTACACGGAGACCCAGGCTAAAAAGGGGTCACTGGGGCACGTTTGTGCCAAGGCTGCTGGATGTTAGGATGAACATCTCCTAAAGATTTACACAATGGTGTGTGGTTCTTGCAGAACAGATGATGAACTGAACTTACACCTATTAAATGTTCTCACCAGGAGAAAGAAAGAAATCATCTAATGAAAAAATGAAGCAGGAATCTCTTTTGACAAACTCTTTTACCTCAACCTCAAGCACATCACTAAAGTCAAGATGCTGAAGCCCAGAGAAGCAGGATGCTACAGACTTACATATAATCTCTACCCTAAAATGTCTTTCTTCAAATCAAAGTGTTAAAAACAACAAGGGAGGCTTTGTGGCATCTTCTGTGAGAGAATTAATAAAGAAGAGACACTGTGTTCCATTCTTGTTCTCTTTCAACTTATTTCCACCACCCCGTCCTTCGTCTGATATTTCAGCAGAAGAGGGTGGATAAATGCTGCATAAATGCTGCACTTCTTCAGCCCAGGTGGGGATAAACCAGATGTTGTAAAATCAGCGGCCAGTAGGGGCTGCTGCTGCCCTTTCATGCTTCTCCCCAAAATAACTTCAGCCAAAGGGCGCCCAGATGTGGCTCTGAAATGTCTCGTCTCTTCCTCGAGAGTAAGGGAGAGAGGGGGAGTCACTCCTCACAGAACAGGTGAAATAGGCAGGATAAAAGATCAGAGTTTAGCTCCAAAAATTCTGTTTCTATTGACACGTCCCGAAGCGGTTAAACAAGAATACGATGATGGCTTAGGACCTGCCTTAGCTCATTTGTCCAAATGGAGTATAGTTCTCTTCATTTGCCCTAAACTGGTGGTTTTTCTTTTTTTTTTTCTTTTTCCTTTTTTGAAAGAAATGCAATGCTCTTCATTTTGTTGCAATGGCAGATTAGGTTTTACATGCTATTGAGGTGAAGTAAAGCCGTGCAATTACTCGTATCATTTCCGTGTCAAATTCAGATGACCGGTTCCAGAAATTCTTAAATAAAAGAATAGGAGGATTGCCTGTGACCTGGTGAGCCCATATATCCAAATGGACCATGATCTCCTCCACTTTTTCCATAGACTTGTGGTTTGACAGGCTGTTGAGTTGGAGTTACATAAGTAAATGCATCATGTCCATGTCCAATTCACGTATAAGGTAGTGTGTCTGAAGATATTTCCCTGTTTCTCAAGCAGCAAGGTGTGATATTTAATGGAGACCTATTAATTCCTCCTGGTTTCCACATCTCCCATATGCAAACGTTTCCCCTGGTCATTGGTTAAATCAGAAGACCCCAGAATGCTTTTGGGGAAGAAAGTTTTCTGCTAGAACCAATGGGTGCGGATCTCATTTGCATGAAAGGAGACAGCGGGGGCTTTTAAGGAAAGGAAAGAGGAAGATCTGAAGAAGGTGATCATTTTCCTCCCTAAAAGATTATTCCTTGCCAAAGCTGACCATGGGTTGGGCTGTGATTTTCTTTGCAGTTCTCACTTACTGCACAGGTAAAGTAATTGTCCAAAACCACAATCTGCTTATGATTCTCATGAGAACAGGGTCCCTGGGAGACGACGAAGATCAAAGGAAGGTGCATTAGATCCATAAGCATTGCTTTCTTTTTCTCTCCCCTCACTCGTTCTCTCCTTCCCTCCCACCCTTATCTAAAGGCATCGATGGTCAGTCCACGTGGACTCAGCCTCCCTCCAGCTCCGTCTCCCTCAGAGGAACCATTACGATCACCTGCATAACAACTCAGAGTTCCTACAGCATCAGCTGGCTTCAACAGAAAGAAGGAAATGGGCCTCGTTTTGTCCACTGCGATGGCTGCAGCAGGGGAGATGGGATCCCAAATCGGTTCAGTGCCACCAGATCTGGAAGTACAGGATCCTTGGCCATCACCGATGTGCAGTATGAAGACGAGGGAATCTATTTCTGTGGGAGCTGGAACAGTGCAGGCAATGCATTGCACAGTGGTGAATTCTTACGGGGAAGCGTGACAAAAACCTTCACTCTTCCTCTTCACCCTGAAACCAGAAGCAACGTCCCTTGATCTGTGACTGGGGCACCTGAACTGATGAGGCAGAGGGGAAATTCCTGCAAGTTTCTCTCTTTCTGCAAAGAGGTCTCACGAGGGGGATGATGGGTACGGGGGTGTGTGGATGAGAAGGGGGTAGGGAATCCTACAGGTCCATGGTCTCAGCCCTCCCCTGATAAAAGTGCACATTTTGAAAGGAGAAGAGGTAAAATGGGAGAAGCTAGCGACGATTTGCAGCTGCTTCCACACTGGACTAGAGACGGGGGATAGAAGGGGCTGCACGGAGACCCAGGCTAAAAAGGGGTCACTGGGGCAGGTTTGTGCCAAGGCTGCTGGATGTTAGGATGAACATCTCCTAAAGATTTACACAATGGTGTGTGGTTCTTCCAGCACAGATGATGAACTGAACTTACACCTATTAAATGTTCTCACCAGGAGAAAGAAAGAAATCATCATGAAAACATGAAGCAGGAAACTCTTTTGACAAACTCTTTTACCTCAACCTCAAGAGCATCACTACAATCAAGACACTGAAGCCCAGAGAAGCAGGATGCCACAGACTTACATATAATCTCTACCCTAAAACGTCTTTCTTCAAATCAAAGTGTTAACAACAAAAAGGGAGGCTTTGTGGCATCTTCTGTGAGAGAATTAATAAAGAAGAGACACTGTGTTCCATTCTTGTTCTCTTTCAACTTATTTCCACCACCCCGTCCTTCGTCTGATATTTCAGCAGAAGAGGGTGGATAAATGCTGCATAAATGCTGCACTTCTTCAGCCCAGGTGGGGATAAGCCAGATGTTGCAAATTCAGTGGCCAGCAGGGGCTGCTGCTGCCCTTTCATGCTTCTCCCCAAAATAATTCAGCCAAAGGACGGCCAGATGTGGCTCTGAAATGTCTCGTCTCTTCCTCGAGAGTAAGGGAGAGAGAGGGAGTCACTCCTCATAGAACAGGTGAAATAGGCAGGATAAAAGATCAGAGTTTACCTCCAAAAACTCTGCTTCTATTGACACGTCCCGAAACGTTTAAACAAGAATACGATGATTGCTTAGGACCTGCATTAGCTCATTTGTCCAAATGGAGTATAAAAGGTAAAGGTTCCCCCGCACACGCGTGCTAGTCGTTTCTGACTCTAGGGGCCGGTGCTCATCTCCGTTTCAAAGCCGAAGAGCCAGTGCTTGTCCGAGGACGTCTCTGTGGTCATGTGGCCGGCATGACTAGACGCCAAAGGCGCACGGAACGCTGTTACCTTCCCACTGTAGCGGTCCCTATTTTTCTACTTGCATTTTTACGTGCTTTCGAACTGCTAGGTTGGCAGAAGCTGGGACGCGTAACAGGCGCTCACTCTGCTACGCGGCACTCGGGATTCAACCCGCCAAACTGCCAACCTTCTCACTGACAAGCTCAGCGTCCTAACCCACTGAGCCACCACATCTCTAAATGGAGTATAGTGCTCTTCTTTTGCCCTAAACTGGTGGTTTTTCTTTTTTTCTTTTTCCATTTTTGAAAGAAATGTTATACTCTTGATTCTGTTGCAGTTGCAAATTAGGTTTTACATGCTATTGAGGTGAAGTAAAGTGTGCAATTACTCGTATCATTTCCGTGTCAAATTCAGATGACCGGTTCCAGAAATTTTTAAATAAAAGAATAGGAGGATTGCCTATGACCTGGTGAGCCCATATATCCAAATGGACCATGATCTCCTCCACTTTTTCCCTAGACTTGTGGTTTGACAGGCTGTTGAGTTGGAATTACATAAGTAAATGCATCATGTCCATGTCCAATTCACGTATAAGGCAGTGTGTCTGAAGATATTTCTCTGTTCCTCAAGCAGCAGGGTGTGATATTTAATGGACACCTATTAATTCCTCCTGGTTTCCACATCTCCCATATGCAAACGTTTCCCCTGGTCATTGGTTAAATCAGAAGACCCCAGAATGCTTTTGGGAAAGAAAGTTTTCTGCTAGAACCAATGGGTGCGGATCTCATTTGCATGAAAGGAGACAGCAGGGGGCTTTTAAGGAAAGGAAAGAGGAAGATCTCAAGATGGTGATCATTTTCCTCCCTAAAAGATCATTCCTTGCCAAAGCTGACCATGGGTTGGGCTGTGATTTTCTTCGCAGTCCTCACTTACTGCACAGGTAAAGTAATTGTCCAAAACCACAATCTGCTTGTGATTCTCATGAGAACAGGCTCCCTGGGAGATGACGAAGATCAAAGGAAGGTGCATTAGATCCATAAGCATGGCTTTCTTTTTCTTTCCCCTCACTATTTCTCTCCTTCCCTCCCTCCTTTATCTAAAGGCATCGATGGTCAGTCCACGTGGACTCAGCCTCCCTCCAGCTCCGTCTCTCTGGGGGGAACCATTACGATCACCTGCATAACAACTCAGAGTACCTACAGCATCGGCTGGTATCAACAGAAAGAAGGAAATGGGCCTCATTTTGTCCACTGCGATGGCTGCAGCAGGGGAGAAGGGATCCCAAATCGGTTCACTGCCACCAGATCTGGGAGTACAGGATCCTTGGCCATCACTGATGTGGAGGCTGAAGACGAGGCAACTTATTATTGTGGGACCTGGAACACTGGAGCTACCCAGTTGCACGGTGGTGAACTCTTATGGGGAAGTGTGGCAAAAACCTTCACCCTTCCTCTTCAGACTGAAACCACATGCAACGTACCTCGATCTATGCCTGGGGAGGCTTGAGCTGAAGAGACAGGAGAGAAACGTCTGTAGGGTCATCCCCATCTGCCGAGAAGTCTCTCAGCGCCCAGCTCAATGCCCAGTTGCTACAATATCAGTGCCCAACAGGGGCGGCTATTGCCCTTTCATGGTTCCTCCAAAAATTGACTTAAGCAAAAGGGTGGGCAGATGTGGCTCCTGAAATATCTTCCTCAAGAGTAAGGTAGGGAGGAGGGCACTGGTCCTCCCAGAAGAGGTGAAATATGCAGGATAAAAGGAAATGGTTTAAGCCCACAAGCCCAGTGGCCTGTTCCAAAAATGAAGAAAACCGAATATGGGCATTGCTTATGAAGAATGTCTACATTTATCCCTTCCCTGCTCCCAACATCTGGTGTTCACTGACTTAACTAGAAAACCCCATAATGCTTTTAGGGAACAAAATAGTCTAGAAGAACCAATGAGTGCAGACCTCATTTGCATGAAAGGAAAAAGCGGGGGCATTTAAGGAAAGGAAGGGAGAAGATCTGAAGAAGGTTATCGTTTTCTTCCTTAGAAAGACATTCCTTGCCAAAGCTGACCATGGGTTGGGCGGTGGTCTTCCTTGCGCTCCTCACTTACTGCACAGGTAAAACTTTCCTGGTCCTAGAGAGGATTTGATTGGGATTCTCCTAGGAATTTGGTCCCTTGGAAAAGTCTAAGAGCAAAGGACGGTCCATCAGTTTCACAGTGTTTCTTTCTTTCTCTCCCCTCCTTCTTTAAAGGCATCGATGGCCAGTCCAGTTGGATTCAGCCTCCCTCCGGCACTGTGTCCTTAGGTGGAATGATTACGCTTTCCTGCTCAACTCAGAGTACTGATGCCATTCGGTGGTTTCAACAGAAATCAGGAAAAGGCCCTTGTTTTGTCCACTGTGATGGCTGCAGCAGCAGGGGAGAAGGGATCCCAAATCGGTTCACGGCCACCAGATCTGGGAGCACAGGATCCTTGGCCATCACTGATGTGGAGGCTGAAGACGAGGCAATCTATTACTGCGGGAGCTGGAAAAGCAACGTGTTCCACAGTGGTGAATTCTTATGGGGAAGTGCAACAAAAATCTTCAACTCTTCAGCCTGGAACAAGAAGCAACGTTCCTTGACCGTTGACTGGGGAACCTTGAGTTGAAGAAACAGGAGAGAATCTCCCGCAGGTTCATTTCCATCTGCAAAGATGTCTCTCTCTGTCCCTGTCATGGGGGATGAAAAGTACAGCTACAAGGACGGGAAAGGTGCAAGAGAAGCCCACCGACTCAGTCTCAGTTTCCCCAAAGGGTAAGATGTACAATTGAAGAAGCTACAGATGTTTTTCAGGTGTTTTGGCTTCTCAAGCGATAATTAAGAAAATGCTGGACGGTGCTGAACTGGATAGGGTCACGCTGAGAATCCAAGGAAAAGAAGAATACTTCCAAATCTGGAACTCGTTTTATCAATGGCTGGAAAAACGAGATAGAGAGCAAGAACGCAACTTTTACGACTAAGCAAATATCAACCCAGACCACACGTCGTTCGTTAAGCACGAACGAATTGTAATGATAGAAAATTAATAAAATACTTTTCTTTTTTCTTTTCTTTTTTTTAAAAAGAATTTCTTCTTGGGGTTTGTTTGTTAGGTTTTTGCCTTTTTAAAATATATATATATACAATCGGCCCCAGATTCTGTAGTAACCACATGTTAGCCTTTACGTGCTATGCAGATAAATAGAATTTCATCGTGACATTTACATGTAAGCATTTCCGAGTCCCGTTCAGGTAAAAAGTAGGATGTTTCTTTCTTTCTTTCTTTCTTTCTTTCTTTCTTTCTTTCTTTCTTTCTTTCTTTCTTTCTTTCTTTCTTTCTTTCTTTCTTTCTTTCTTTCTTTCTTTCTTTCTTTCTTTCTTTCTTTCTTTCTTTCTCTCTCTCTCTCTCTCTCTCTTTCTTTCTTTCTTTCTTTCTTTCTTTCCCTCTTTCTTTCTTTCTTTCCTTCCTTCCTTCCTTCCTTCCTTCCTTCCTTCATTCATTCATTCCTTCCCTCCCTCCCTCCATCTTTCTTTCCCTTCCTCCCTCCCTCCCTCTCTGTCTTCCTTTCCTTTCCTTTCCTTTCCTTTCCTTTCCTTTCCTTTCCTTTCCTTTCCTTTCCTTTCCTTTCCTTTCCTTTCCTTTCCTTTCCTTTCCTTTCCTTTCCTTTCCTTTCCTTTCCTTTCCTTTCCTTCTTTCCTTTCCTTTCCTCTGATATTTAAGGAGAAGGACAATGCTGGTCTTCAAAGGGTGACAAATGCTCCATTTCTTCAGCCCAGTCGAGATAACACAGATGTTACAAAAACAGTGGCCAGTAGAGGTTGCTGCTGCCCTTTCATCTTTGTGCAAAAAATGACATAAGCAAAAGCATGCCCAGATGGGGCTCCTGAAAGGTCTCGTCTCTTCCTTGAGGGTAAGGGAAGGAGGAGGACCCTGATCATTCACATAACAGGTGAATAACGCAGGATAGAAGGAAATGGTTGGATCCAACAATCCTGCCTTCAGTGGCACGTTCCAAAAATGAAGAAAAATCAATATGAGGATTATTGATGACCTGCCCTAGCCTATATGTTCAGATGGAGTATGACCCTCCTCTTTTTCCCTAGACTGGTGGTCTTGAAGGGAGATTTCCTCTCCTTGAACCACGTGAATTAGTCAATGAGTGTCGGATGCATTCCTCCAATTCATCCCATATTTCTCCATAAACAAATACGTTTTGGGTAATATGACTTTGTAAACTCAAGCAGATCAAAACAGATTCGTGGAATAGCCTTGGGTCTATTAAACAGCTAACTCTTGTCTCTTCCTTTCCTCCCATTGTGTAAAAATATTAGTTTTAGACAAGGCAATCTTAGCAATTGCTCATCGCCTCTCCAATCAGACACTCAGAAGGCTGGGTTGGTAGTTGAAGAGGCAAATATTTGCATGAGGAGGTCCTCTCTTGTCCTTTGGGAATTTAAGAGAGGTGGAGAGGGGTCAAGGGGGAAATCCATTTGCTTTAGCGAAGGAATTAGCCCGTTGACTCCTTCCACCATGGCCCAGCTGTTTCTTCTCTCCATGGTCCTGATCTCTGTTGGTAAGAGAAATCCCTTTGGAAGGAGGCACAATCCTTTCTACAAGTAAACTCAGAAGAGCCTCCTGACCATACTTGGACTTCTGTTCCTATTGATCCTCCATTGAACAAGCCCTCCCTTGCTTTCTTTCAGGTCCCAGCCTTCAACAACTGCAGGCCTTGAAGGACCCAGAATTTGTTGCACTCGGACGGACAGTCACCCTGTCTTGTCGATACGATGGGGGAAATCTTGGGGATGGCAACTACCCTTGGTGGTCACAGCAGATATCGGAGAATAGACCTCGCACGCTGATCTATACAACTAGCACCAGACCATCGGGGGTTCCAGAACGTTTCTCTGGGTCCAGATCAGGGAATGTGATGTCCTTGACTATCACTGGGGCTCTGGCTGAAGATGAAGCCACCTACTATTGTTGTGTCTGGACGGGTAGTCAGTTCCACAGTGATTCGTTCAGGTGGGGAAGTGAGACAAAAACTTTCTCTTCATTTCCTTTCAGTTTAGTTCACTTCCCCCCCACCCCACCCCCTTTCTGCGTCAGTGAAATTTGACATAAAGGGACAAATGTTCAGTTTTGTTTAACTGAAGACAAGAGAAGAGGAGCATCCTATTCAAGTGATTCTTCATTCACGAAGTCCAGCTATTTATCATGAATACGGTTGTGCTTTTCTTACATTCCTTGATTAAACCTGAGGGATGTTTGCTAGGGACTCGTTAAAGAATAGGAGGTGAACTTATTCTCCAAAGCACCTGAAAGCGGGAGAAGAAACAACGGATGGAAACTAATCAAGGAAGGTAAAAGGTAAAGGTAAAGGTTCCCCCGCACATGCGTGCTAGTCATTTCCGACTCTAGGGGCCGGTGCTCATCTCCGTTTCAAAGCTGAAGAGCCAGCGCTTGTCCGAGGATGTCTCCGTGGTCCTGTGGCCGGCATGACTAGATGCCAAAGGCGCAACGGAGCGCTGTTTCCTTCCCACCGTAGTGGTCCCTATTTTTCTACTTGCATTTTTACGTGCTTTTCGAACTGCTAGGTTGGCAGAAGCTGGGACGAGTAACAGGCGCTCGCTCTCTTACACGGCACTCGGGATTCGACCCGCCAAACTGCCAACCTTCTGATCGACAAGCTCAGCGTCCTAACCCACTGAGCCACAAGGAAAGAAGCAACCTAGAGAGAAGCAACCTAAGGAGAAATTTCCTGGAATGGCACTGTGATTACATTTAGAGAAACCGCGTTACGTATCAAGACCCTTATTGATTTTTCTCCTTCAGCAGTGTGGCTTGCCATGCATTTCCATTTGCAACTGAATTTGGGTCCTAAAACAAAGATACAAAGTCACTTTCAGTGGAAGACGGCTTTGTGACATATCCCATAGGGGTCAACTGGCTTGGGGCACTGTGAAAAGATCCTTCCTCCTCCATCCTCAGAGGTTCAGAACAATCCTTATAATTTGAGGAGGGGGTTGGACTAGAAGACCTCCAAGGTCCCTTCCAACTCAGGTATTCTGTTATTCTGTTACTCTGTTATTCTGTTGAGTCACGTTCATATATATATATATAGCAGGGTATTGGAAGAAATCTAGAAGGTTCCCTAATGAACGACAGGGTGGTTAAGGTTTTATTGGGAGCTTTTAAGCCACCTCCAGTTTTAAAACTCTCCTGTATGCAAATGTACCCCGTGGTCATTGGTTAAACTAGAAGACATCCTAAGGCTTCCTGGGAATAAAAAAAAATTCTGCTAGAACCAATGGGTGCAGATCTCATTTGCGTGCAGGTGCATTTAAGAAGGATATTTAAGGAAAGGAAAGAGGAAGATCTCAAGAAGGTGATCATTCTCCTCCCTAAAAGATCATTCCTTGCCAAAGCTGACCATGGGTTGGGCTGTGATTTTCTTCGCAGTTCTCACATACTGCACAGGTAAAGTAATTGTCCACAACCACAATCTGCTTGTGATTCTCATGAGAACAGGTTCCCTGGGAGATGACGAAGATCAAAGGAAGGTGCATTAGATCCATAAGCATTGCTTTCTTTTTCTCTCCCCTGACTCGTTCTCTCCTTCCCTCCCACCCTTATCTAAAGGCATCGATGGTCAGTCCACGTGGACTCAGCCTCCCTCCAGCTCCGTCTCCCTCAGGGGCACCATTACGATCACCTGCACAACTCAGAGTACCAACAGTATTGGCTGGTATCAACAGAAAGAAGGAAATGGGCCTCGTTTTGTCCACTGCGATGTCTGCAGCAGGGGAGAAGGGATCCCAAATCGGTTCACTGCCACCAGATCTGGGAGTACAGGATCCTTGGCCATCACCAATGTGGAGGCTGAAGACGAGGCAGATTATTACTGCGGGAGCTGGAACAGTGCAGGCAACGCGTTGCACAGTGGTGAATTCTTATGGGGAAGCATGACAAAAACCTTCACTCTTCCTCTTCACCCTGAAACCAGAAGCAACGTCCCTTGATCTGTGACTGGGGTACTTGAACTGATGAGGCAGAGGGGAAATTCCTGCAAGTTTCTCTCTTTCTGCAAAGGGGTCTCACGAGGGGGATGATGGGTACAAGGGGGCTGGGTGGATGAGAAGGGGGTAGGGAATCCCACAGGTCCATGGTCTCAGCCCTCCCCTGATAAAAGTGCACATTTTGAAAGGAGAAGAGGTAAAATGGGAGAAGCTAGCGACGATTTGCAGCTGCTTCCACACTGGACTAGAGACGGGGGATAGAAGGGACTGCACAGAGACCCAGGCTAAAAAGGGGTCACTGGGGCACGTTTGTGCCAAGGCTGCTGGATGTTAGGATGAACATCTAAAGATTTACACAATGGTGTGTGGTTCTTCCAGAACAGATGATGAACTGAACTTACACTTATTAAATGTTCTCACCAGGAGAAAGAAATCATCTGATGAAAATATAAAGCAGGAAACTCTTTTGACAAACTGTTTTACCTCAACCTCAAGCACATGACTACAGTCAAGATGCGGAAGCCCAGAGAAGCAGGATGCCACAGACTTACATATAATCTCTACCCTAAAATGTCTTTCTTCAAATCAAAGTGTTAAAAACAACAAGGGAGGCTTTGTGGCATCTTCTGTGAGAGAATTAATAAAGAAGAGACACTGTGTTCCATTCTTGTTCTCTTTCAACTTATTCCCCCCCCCCCCGGTCCTTCGTCTCATGTTTGAGGAGAAGAAGGAGGTGGATAAATGCTGCATAAATGCTGCACTTCTTCAGTCCAGGTGGGGATAAGCCAGATGTTGCAAAATCAGTGGCCAGTAGGGGCTGCTGTTGCCCTTTCATGCTTCTCCCCAAAATAACCTCAGCCAAAGGACGGCCAGATGTGTCTCTGAAATGTCTCGTCTCTTCCTCGAGAGTAAGGGAGAGAGAGGGAGTCACTCCTCATAGAACAGGTGAAATAGGCAGGATAAAAGATAATGGTTTATGTCCATTAACTCTGTTTCTATTGACACGTCCGGAAACGTTTAAACAAGAATACGATGTTTGCTTAGGACCTGTATTAGCTCATTTGTCCAAATGGAGTATAAAAGGTAAAGGTTCCCCCGCACATGCGTGCTAGTCGTTTCCGATTCTAGGGGCCGCTGCTCATCTCCGTTTCACAGCCGAAGAGCCAGCGCTTGTCTGAGGACGTCTCCGTGGTCATGTGGCCGGCATGACTAGACGCCAAAGGCTCACAGAACGCTGTTACCTTCCCACCGTAGTGGTCCCTATTTTTCTGCTTGCATTTTTACGTGCTTTTGAACTGCTAGGTTGGCAGAAGCTGGGACGAGTAACAGGCCTCACTCTCTGTTACGGCACTCGGGATTTGACCCGCCAAACTGCCGACCTTCCGATCGACAAGCTCAGCGTCCTAACCCACTGAGCCACCGCGTCCCTAAATGGAGTATAGTGCTCTTCTTTTGCCCTAAACTGGTGGTTTTTCTTTTTTTCTTTTTCCTTTTTTGAAAGAAATGTTATGCTCTTGATTCTGTTGCAGTTGCAAATTAGGTTTTACATGCTATTGAGGTGAAGTAAAGCTGTGCAATTACTCGTATCATTTCCATGTCAAATTCAGATGACCGGTTCCAGAAATTTTTAAATAAAAGAATAGGAGGATTGCCCATGACCTGGTGAGCCCATATATCCAAATGGACCATGATCTCCTCCACTTTTTCCCTAGACTTGTGGTTTGACAGGCTGTTGAGTTGGAATTACATAAGTAAATGCATCATGTCCATGTCCAATTCACATATAAGGTAGTGTGTCTGAAGATATTTCCCTGTTCCTCAAGCAGCAGGGTGTTGTATTTAATGGAGACCTATTAATTCCTGCTGGTTTCCACATCTCCCATATGCAAACGTTTCCCCTGGTCATTGGTTAAATCAGAAGACCCCAGAATGCTTTTGGGAAAGAAAGTTTTCTGCTAGAACCAATGGGTGCGGATCTCATTTGCATGAAAGGAGACAGCAGGGGGCTTTTAAGGAAAGGAAAGAGGAAGATCTGAAGAAGGTGATCATTTTCCTCCCTAAAAGATCATTCCTTGCCAAAGCTGACCATGGGTTGGGCTGTGATTTTCTTCGCAGTTCTCACTTACTGCACAGGTAAAGTAATTGTCCAAAACCACAATCTGCTTGTGATTCTCATGAGAACAGGCTCCCTGGGAGATGACGAAGATCAAAGGAAGGTGCATTAGATCCATAAGCATTGCTTTCTTTTTCTCTCCCCTCACTCTTTCTCTCCTTCCCTCCCACCCTTATCTAAAGGCATCGATGGTCAGTCCACGTGGACTCAGCCTCCCTCCAGCTCCGTCTCCCTGGGGGGAACCATTAGGATCCTCTGCACAACAACTCAGAGTTCCTGGGCAATCGGCTGGTATCAACAGAAAGAAGGAAATGGGCCTCGTTTTGTCCACTGCGATGGCTGCAGCAGGGGAGAAGGGATCCCAAATCGGTTCACTGCCACCAGATCTGGGAGTACAGGTTACTTGGCCATCACCGATGTGCAGGCTGAAGATGAGGCAATCTATCACTGTGGGAGCTGGAACAGTGCAGGCAACGCGTTGCACAGTGGTGAATTCTTACAGGGAAGCGTGACAAAAACCTTCACTCTTCCTCTTCACCCTGAAACCAGAAGCAACGTCCCTTGATCTATGACTTGGGGCACTTGAACTGATGAGGCAGAGTGGAAATTCCTGCAAGTTTCTCTCTTTCTGCAAAGAGGTCTCATGACCAGATGCTCTTGATTCTGTTGCAGTTGCAAATTAGGTTTTACATGCTATTGAGGTGAAGTAAAGCTGTGCAATTACTCGTATCATTTCTGTGTCAAATTCAGATGACCGGTTCCAGAAATTTTTAAATAAAATAGGAGGGTTGCCTATGACCTGGTTAGCCCATATATCCAAATGGACCGTGATAGAGCCTTGGTGGAGCAGTGGGCTAATGCCTCCTTAAGTAACACCAGCTGCCTGCAATTAGTGCATGTTCGCATCCCACCAGGCTCAAGGTTGACTCAGCCTTCCATCCTTCTGAGGTAGGTAAAATGAGAACCCAGATTGTTGGGGGCAATAAGCTGACTTTGTAATAATGCCGCTTGGTGTGTGTGTGAAAGCCCTAACAAGCAGGCATATACATAGAATGAAGGCTACTGCTAAGCTTGTAAGCCGCCCTGAGTCTTCAGAGAAGGGCGGGATATAAATGTAATTAAAAAAAAATATCTCCTCCACTTTTTCCCTAGACTTGTGGTTTGACAGGCTGTTGAGTTGGAATTACATAAGTAAATGCATCATGTCCATGTCCAATTCACGTATAAGGTAGTGTGTCTGAAGATATTTCTCTGTTCCTCAAGCAGCAGAGTCTGATATTTAATGGAGACCTATTAATTCCTCCTGGTTTCCACATCTCCCATATGCAAACGTTTCCCCTGGTCATTGGTTAAATCAGAAGACCCCAGAATGTTTTTGGGAAAGAAAATTTTCTAGTAGAACCAATGGGTGCAGATCTCATTTGCATGAAAGGAGACAGCGGGCGCTTTTCAGGAAAGGAAAGAGGAAGATCTGAAGAAGGTGATCATTTTCCTCCCTAAAAGTTTATTCCTTGCCAAAGTTGACCATGGGTTGGGCTGTGATTTTCTTCGCAGTTCTCACTTACTGCACAGGTAATTTTTTTCTGGTCCAAGAGAGAAATTGGTTTTGAGTTTGATAAAAACACAGTTCTCTGGAATATTTAAGAACAATCAAGTAGATCAAGGTGATGGTATTATTATTTTTTTTAACTTTACCACTCTCTTTCTCCCTTTTAAAGGGATTGACTCTCAATCAACTTGGAGTCAGCCTCCCCTCCAGCTCCGTGGCCCCAGGTGGAACGACTACTTTGTCCTGCACAACTGAGGTTACTAATACCATTTACTGGCATTAACAGAAATTAGGAAAAGCCCCTGGGGTTTGTCCACTGTGATGGCTGCAATAGCAAGGGAGAAGGGATCCCAAATCGGTTCACTGCCACCAGATCGGGGAGTACAGGATTCTTGGCCATCACCAAGCTGAGGCTGGAGACGAGGCAGATTATTACTGCGCTAGCTGGAAAAGCAACGTGTTGCACGGTGGTGAATTCCTATGGGGAAGTGCAACAAAAATCTCCTCACTGCCTCTTCAGCTTGAAAACTCACACCCTGGATGGTATCTCTTTACTCTCCTCCCATCGGGTAGGAGATACAGGAGTATAGCCAGCCATACCAATAGGCTGAAGAATAGCTTTTATCCATGGGCTGTTAGGCTTTTGAACGGGAAATAATTTTATAAACTTTATGCATGACTGACTTGTGAGGCCAGTGTGTTGTGCAATTAGCTCACATGGTGTAATAAGATGGAGGGTTTGTTGTCACTGTGAGTTGTGGGGGCGGGGGCACAAAGGGAGGCTCAGCCGATCTCAATGTATACACAGTTGTACTTTGACAACAAAGGTTCATTCATTCAGCAGCACACCTTGACCTGGGGCAGCGGACACTTTAGCTGGAGCTGCAGGAGAGAAAAGGCCTGCAATAAGAGCTTTATTTCCACCTTGATAGGAGTCTCTGAGGCTCTCCGAAGGAGATGGTAGGCACAGGAGAGGAGAGTTCATGGGAAGTAAAACAGCCCCCTGAACTCTTGTGGTCTGAGCAGGAACTCTGAAAGCAACAGGTGAAAAAATTGGAGGAGGTAGACATGACTTTTCAGTTGGTTCAGCACCGAACAGGGGGAGCGATGAAAGGGATTGTAGGAGAACACACAGCATGAAAAATTGGTCCCTGCGGCAGGCCTGTGGCATGGCTGGTGGATGTAGGGATGAACTCTTAGTAAAGATCTGTAGACTCGTGTGTGGTTCTCCTACATTAGAGGTAGGAACTGAACAGACCACCTGCTGAATGTTTGGGAGAAATACTTCTTCTCTTGCTCTCAGTCTTTCCTAGCATTAGGCTCTTCTCCAGTGAGCAACTGCTCCCTCTTTAATCAGCCTCCCTGAGGGCAAGGGGGATAGTTGAATAGCAAGTCATTTGCATGAGGATGTCCTCTCTTGTCCTTTGGGGATTTAAGAGAGGTGGAGAAGAGTCGAGGGGGAAATCCATTTGCTTTAGAGAAGGGATTGGCCCATCCAGTTGTCCCACCATGACCCAAGCGCTTCTTCTCTCCATAGTCCTGATCTCTGTTGGTAAGATCCAAAATCCCTTTGGAAGGAGACACAACCCTTCCTAGAACCAAACTCCAAAGGTCCTCCTTGCTGGATAGCTGAGTTGGTCATTCTTGACCCTCCATTGAACAAGCAATGTCTTGCTCTCTTTCAGGCCCCAGCCTCCAACAACTGCAGACCCTGAAGGACTCAGAATTTGTGGCGCCTGGGGGGACAGTCACCCTGTCTTGTCGATACGATGGTGGAAATCTTGGGGATAGCCACGAACCTTCGTGGTCAAAGCAGATAGCTGGGCAACAACCTCAGGGACTGATCTATCACACCACTTCCAGACTATCAGGGGTTCCAGAACGTTTCTCTGGATCCAGATCAGGGAATGTGATGTCCTTGACTATCACTGGGGCTCTGGTTGAAGACGAAGCCACCTACTATTGTTCCATCTGGACGAATAGTCAGTTCCACAGTGATTCGTTCAGGTGGGGAAGTGGGACCAAAACCCTTTTTCTTTTGTTTCATTTCCCTTTTTGTTGGCCTATGTGTCCAACTGAAATTTCACAATAAGGGACAACACACACAGAGCTCACAAGCTGCGTTTTGTGGACTTTAAGTGCCACCCAATGACCCAGAAAGACATTTTTCGAAGAAGGTTTATAGCATGGAAATCTGGGGGGAAACATCCAGGAATTGCTCCCCTTAAAATTGAGGGCTGTGGGGAAAAAAAACCAAATATGTAAACCCACGGGTGTTAATTAGCATTAATGTCCCCCACCCTGCACATTATCAAAAGGCCACACAGACAGAGAAATGTGTCCTACGCATTTTAGAAAATACACTCCCGTAGCACGAATGAAAACAGAGAAGCTCAAGCAACATCTCACTTTCATTTCCATCCCATTTTCTTAAGGCCAGGTGAAACTGAAAGAAAAACCCATTTTACCTAATTGATTGAATCACTTAAGGAATTGAAATAAAATCAATTTGGTATTGTAAGCCACCCAAAGTCGCTCAGGTGGCGTGTCAGTTTAATAAATAAGTCAATCATTTATGGATTTCGATCAACATTGAAAGAAATCAAATACTTTTCCCGGTCCACAACATGGCAGACCAGCCTTTGCTTTGAAGACCTGGTGAATCCAGAGGTTTAATTCTTCCTCTATTTCTGAATGTTTTCCTTGCAAAGGTGTCCTCGGGGTGATTGGCTAAGCTAGAAAACCTCCTCAAGGGAATAAAAGAATCTAGCGGAGCCAATGAGGGCAGCGCTCATTTGCATGAAGGGACAAAAATGGGGGGGTTTTTTAAAGAAACGAAGGGGGAAGATCTGAAGAAGGTTATCAGTCTCCTCCTAAAAGGAAGGATCCTTGCCAAAGTTGACCAGGAGCTGGGCTGCGATTTTCTTGGCCGTTCTCACCTGTGGGCACATGTGAGGTGCTGTCTGTTCTTTTTCCTTGGGCCAAGGGGGAAACGGGCTCTCAAATCTAAGAAATGTTGCTTTGTTGTTGCTAGCTGCGAAGTCGTGTCCGACCCATCATGACCCCATGGACCACGTTCCTCCAGGCCTTCCTGTCCTCTACCATCTTCTGGAGTCCCTTTAAGCTCACGCCTCCTGCTTCAGTGACTCCATCCAGCCACCTCCTTCTCCGTCGTCCCCTTCTTCTCTTGCCCTCAACCTTTCCCAGCATGAGGCTCTTCTCCAGCGAGTCCTTCCTTCTCATAAGGTGGCCAAAATCTTTTTGAGTTTCAACTTCAGGATCTGGCCTTCTAAAGAGCAGTCAGGGTTGATCTCCTCTAGGATTGACCGGTTTGATCGCCTTGCAGTCCAAGGGACTCGCAGGAGTCTTCTCCAGCATCAGGCTGAGTGCATCCACAACTTCTGGAGACAAGCCGTTCCACTGATGAATTGTTCTCATATCTCCATTTTAGGTGAGCTTCTAGTTCTCTGCAACCCATATTGATGTAGTAGAAGTAGTATCTTACTTCAACTAGTAGAAGTAGTATCTTACTTCAACTCTCCGGACACAAGATGTCACTGTTGGTCTTTCATAGTTTCCATCCTAAAACTTACTAAAAAGACAAATTTTGAGTTTGGGGACAGATAGAAGGTCTATTTAAATCAGGGATCTTCAAACTTGGCCCTTTTATGACTTGTGGAATTCAACTCCCAGATTTCCTCAGCCAGCATGCCTGGCTGAGGAATTCTGGGAGTTGAAGTCCACACGTCATAAAAGGGCCAAGTTTGAAGACCCCTGATCTAAATAATTACTTTCTCTGACACCAGCTTGAGGGCCCATAATCAATGAAACTGCTCATCAGCTGTCATAGATGGAGACTGCAAAGCATTGCTGAGATGTGATCCAGTTTCTGGAACCTCTGGAAAAATTGGAAAAATATATTTCTCTTTGCTTCTGATTGGATGGAATGTGTAATCCTGTATTTTTCTCTTGACCCTTGTTTGAGCATCCTCACATCTTACTTCTAGCTTGAAAATTATGCCCATTTCTTTATCTCTTTACTTCCACAGGGAACTCTCTTCTGCAATGTTAGGGAGACATTAAATGTATTTTAAGAATTCTTCTCCTTCTCCTCCTCTTCTCTGCAACTCCCCTCCCTTCTAGTTCTGATGATGTTACCTAGTTTGAGTAATAAAACATCTGTAAGAAAACAACCAAGCTCAGAGAGCACCAAGGACCCCACAATTCTCCTCCTCCTCTTCTTCCTCCTCCCTTCTCTTCCACACCACAAAGCCCACTCCTTTCTAGCCATGATGATGTTGTCTAGTTTGAGTAATGAAACATCTGTAAGAAAACAATCAATCATAGCAGGTTTCTGGGTGTGGAGCAGTTTAAGTAGACTGGGAAACTTCCTCTTAAATCTTAGTCCTCAAAGAGTCATCCTGTGACATCAGGAAGGGTGCAGCAGAGAGCCAAACGCAGTTCGGCTGATATTTGCATAAAAAGTGGAGAATTTGCTTCCATGGATTCAATATAAGACATTTGGAAGAGGAGAGAAGCATGAGAACCCAACAGTGTCCACATCCCTTTTACAATGCTGTGGGCCTACTCTCTTGTATTCCTGGGATGGCTCTTGTCAGGTGAGATCCAGACCGCTGGTTGAAGGCCTTCAAAGGAGGCAGGAGATGCTTGTCTGTTCCATCAAGATCCATCCAGAAGATGCGCTAACCCAGTTCCCCATTTTTTGTTTTGTTTCAGGGTTGGAGTCCCAGATGATATTAACTCAACCATCCTCCATGACTGCATCTCCAGGATTAGCATTTAGCATCCCTTGCCGAATGAACAGCGGCTACACCATCGACCGTGAGAGAGCCAGGTGGTTCCAGCAGAAACCAGGGGGCGCCCCACGGTTTCTGTATCACTATTATACTAGCACCGATCAGGGCAGGGGAAATGGGGTCCCAGAGAGATTCAGCGTTTCCCCTGATGCCTCCCAGAACCTCTGGAATCTAGTGATCAACGGCGTTCAGGTGGAAGATGACGCCGTGTATTATTGTGCCTCGTGGGACTACAAACTTACTGGGTTCACGGTGATTAATTTTTATGGGGAAGTGAGACAAATACCTTTTTGCTTGTTCACACCACGTAAGGCCTCCGCAGATGAAGCTGCGCAAACCCAAAGCACCGAACTCATTTCCCCAAAGGTAGGCAGGGATTTTGCGAGGTCTTCTGCTTCTCTTGCAATTAGGAGCCCCCGTTGCAAAGCACCGGACTTACTTGCCAAATTACACCCCTTCCCTTTCTACAGCTGTTCGTGCTTAATTACTGACCCAAAGCCACGCCGTCGATGCTTTGGGTGCTTCGGATAATTTCAAGCCTCCTGGAAGGATCTGAGATGGTTCAGCGTTCTTTGCCCTGATTTGATGATGCTGTCCTTTGATGGTCTCATCCTGTGGTTAGTTTGAGTTTCCTGCTGAAGCTGAGTCATCTGAGTTGGTGGCTCCCCCCTCCCCGCAACCTCCATCTTCTGGTAGCTGATTCTCTAACTTAGCTGTGTGCTGTGTGAAGAAGCATTTCTGCTTCTTTAGTTTTCGACCCCACCGCTACTTTTCTTCAGCTCACTGAATGTCTCCATCTTGGTGGTTTTAAGAAATGGAGAAAGGCTTATTCCTAGCCACCTTTCTCCTTCTCCCTCTCCTTCTCTTTCTCTTCCTCCTTCTCTTTCTTTCTCCTTCTCCTCTCCTCCTCCTCCTTCCCCTTCTCTTTCTCCTTCTTTCTCTTTCTTTCTCCTTCCCCTTCTCTTTCTTTCTTTCTTTCTTTCTTTCTTTCTTTCTTTCTTTCTTTCTTTCTTTCTTTCTTTCTTTCTTTCTTTCTTTCTTTCTTTCTTTCTTTCTTTCTTTCTTTCTTTCTCCTCCTCTCCTCCTCCTCCTTCCCCTTCTCTTTCTCCTTCTTTCTCTTTCTTTCTCCTTCCCCTTCTCTTTCTTTCTTTCTTTCTTTCTTTCTTTCTTTCTTTCTTTCTTTCTTTCTTTCTTTCTTTCTTTCTTTCTTTCTTTCTTTCTTTCTTTCTTTCTTTCTTTCTTTCTTTCTTTCTTTCTTTCTTTCTTTCTTTCTTTCTTTCTTTCTTTCTTTCTTTCTTTCTTTCTCCTTCTCTTTCTTTCTCCTCCTCTCCTCCTCCTCCTTCCCCTTCTCTTTCTCCTTCTTTCTCTTTCTTTCTCCTTCCCCTTCTCTTTCTTTCTTTCTTTCTTTCTTTTTTCTTTCTTTCTTTCTTTCTTTCTTTCTTTCTTTCTTTCTTTCTTTCTTTCTTTCTTTCTTTCTTTCTTTCTCCTTCTCTTTCTTTCTCCTCCTCTCCTCCTCCTCCTTCCCCTTCTCTTTCTCCTTCTTTCTCTTTCTTTCTCCTTCCCCTTCTCTTTCTTTCTTTTTTTCTTTCTTTCTTTCTTTCTTTCTTTCTTTCTTTCTTTCTTTCTTTCTTTCTTTCTTTCTTTCTTTCTTTCTTTCTCCTTCTCTTTCTTTCTCCTCCTCTCCTCCTCCTCCTTCCCCTTCTCTTTCTCCTTCTTTCTCTTTCTTTCTCCTTCCCCTTCTCTTTCTTTCTTTCTTTCTTTCTTTCTTTCTTTCTTTCTTTCTTTCTTTCTTTCTTTCTTTCTTTCTTTCTTTCTTTCTTTCTTCTTTCTTTCTTCTTTCTTTCTTTCTTCTTTCTTCCTTCTTTCTTTCTTTCTTTCTTTCTTTCTTTCTTTCTTTCTTTCTTTCTTTCTTTCTCCTTCTCTTTCTTTCTCCTCCTCTCCTCCTCCTCCTTCCCCTTCTCTTTCTCCTTCTTTCTCTTTCTTTCTCCTTCCCCTTCTCTTTCTTTCTTTCTTTCTTTCTTTCTTTCTTTCTTTCTTTCTTTCTTTCTTTCTTTCTTTCTTTCTTTCTCCTTCTCTTTCTTTCTCCTCCTCTCCTCCTCCTCCTTCCCCTTCTCTTTCTCCTTCTTTCTCTTTCTTTCTCCTTCCCCTTCTCTTTCTTTCTTTTTTCTTTCTTTCTTTCTTTCTTTCTTTCTTTCTTTCTTTCTTTCTTTCTTTCTTTCTTTCTTTCTCCTTCTCTTTCTTTCTTTCTTTCTTTCTTTCTTTCTTTCTTTCTTTCTTTCTTTCTTTCTTTCTTTCTTTCTTTCTCCTTCTCTTTCTTTCTCCTCCTCTCCTCCTCCTCCTTCCCCTTCTCTTTCTCCTTCTTTCTCTTTCTTTCTCCTTCCCCTTCTCTTTCTTTCTTTCTTTCTTTCTTTCTTTCTTTCTTTCTTTCTTTCTTTCTTTCTTTCTTTCTTTCTTTCTTTCTTTCTTTCTTTCTCCTTCTCCTCTCCTCCTCCTCCTTCCCCTTCTCTTTCTCTTCCCTCATCTTTCTCCTTCCCCTTCTCCTTCCCTTTCCCCTTCTCTTTCTCCTTCTCCTCTCCTCCTCCTACTCCTTCCCCTTCTCTTTCTCCTCCTTTCTCCTCCTTTCTCCTTCCCCTTCTCCTTTTCTTTCTTTCTCTTTCTCCTCTCCTCCCCCTCCCCCTTCTCTTTCATCTTTCTCTTTCTTTCTCTTTCTTTCTCCTTCTCTTTCTTTCTCCTCCTCTCCTCCCCCTTCTCCTTCTCTTTCCCCATCTTTCTCTTTTTCTTTCTCCTTCTCCTTTTCCTTCCCTTTCCCATTCTTCTTCTCCTTCTCCTTCTCCTTCTCTGTCTCAGAGGAACTGCTTGCCTGTGGCGGTTGTAGGTGCTCCATCACTGGAGGGTTTCAAGAAGAGACTGGACATCAATTTGTCCAGAACGGCGTAGGATCTTTTGCTCGACCAAGGGGTTGAACTAGAAGACCTCAAAAGTGTCTCCCAACTCCAACAGTCAGGAGTTCGATTCTCACCGGCTCAAGGATGACTCAGCCTTCCATCCTTGGGTAAAATGAGGACCCAGATTATTGGGGGCAACATGCAGACTCTGTAAACCTCTTAGAGAGGGCTGTAAAGCCCTATGAAGTGGCGTATAAGTGTAAATGCTCTTGCTATTATCAAGGAATCCACCTCTTGTTAAATCGATTCTTTTATCCAAAGAAGAGAATATATTTAATTTTCTTTCCATTTGGAAATCGCTTCCAGATTTTGTCCTGGTGACGGAGGGGAAAAAAAGAAAATTTTGTTTTTGTTCTTGTCGATTACGTAAGTTTGCTTTTAAAGAAATGGCTGGTATAAACTATTGTATAAAAGAAAAAAGAAAAAGCTGAGGCTTCATGCCATCATCCTATTCTCCTGCACCAAAAGGAGTCGGGAGTCAATGCTTCCCCCCCACCACCTTTTACCTTTCCACCTCGCGTTTTTCTCTTTTCCCTTCCCCTAGTTTTCCATTACGTTTTATTTTCCTTTTGTATCTTATATTTTGATAAAATTAATAAAACATTGGTGTTAAAAAATAAAATAAAGGAATCCATCTCCATCTCCACCATCTCCATCTCCCTCCTCACCTCCCACGGAAAGGGGGCAGCAGAAAAGCCACTTGCTGATTTTATGCGCCTTTTCACCCAGAGCCTGGACTTAAAAAGCAATCGATTTGCATGAAGGCTTTGCAGACTTGCCCTCAGAGGCGTTTAAAAGGATCTTGGAAGTGGGCCAGTTAGCGATTCCCATCCTTCCAGAAGATAAGCTGTCTTTCCATCATGGCTTGGGTCCTTCTGCTCTTCACCCTCCTCGCCTCCTTCAGTGAGGGACTTTTAATTCCTCTAGGGAAGGGATAAACCCTACAGGCATCCAATGACCTGCTCTGGTGTTGAGCAGACAATCATTCAATATTTTCCTCTGTGATCTAGTCCCATTCTTTTCCCCTCTCCGTCATCTCTTTCAGATCTCAGTGTCCAGCAGCTGAAGAACCTGAAAGATCCAGAATTGGTTGCCCCAGGAGAGACAGCCGTTTTGTCATGTAGCTACAGTGCTGGAACCATCACAGATAACAATTACCCTCTATGGATCCAGCAGAAGCAAGAAGAAGTTCCACGGCTCTTGATCTATGCCACCAGCACTAGGGCCAGTGGGACCCCAGCCCGCTTCTCTGGGTCAAAGTCAGCAAACACCATGTCCCTGATCATCACAGAAAGCCAGGTGGAAGACGATGCGAGTTATTACTGTGTTGTTTGGAGTGGCAGCGGGTGGCACATCTGTTCATTCGGATGGGAAACCAAGATTGAAACCTCACAGCAGGAGCTGAACCAACTTCAGAAGTTTGGGTTCCTCTTATTACAAGGAAGACCACAACGAATGAGATGGTAGCTGGATATTTTTGGACCACACCGCAAAGACAGTTTTAAGGAAAGAAGAGGTTTCAAGCCTTCCAGATATGGCCTCCACTTTCCGTGCTTTGGAATGAAAAACATGGAATTTTTGGAATAAAGAATGAAATAGAGTTTGGACCAGGAGGGTTTCCCAAAGACTGTTCTACATATTAAAACGCACCCTAAACCTCCTTGAGATGGAGACTTCCTCACTGTGGATTCTTTACAGGTGGGAAAATTGAGTATCCCAAACTCCTTGGACATTCAGCTCACTGGCTACCATTATATCATGGCCACAAAAATGGCGCCCTGCTGGATGGTCCAGCAGTCTGTTTTCCTTCTGGCCAATCAACAACATAAGGAAGTCCACCAGCTTCCCACCAAGTGGTCTGCAAAAGCAACCACACTGTGTAATGGTATGTGAGCGTGACCTTGGAGAGAGGAGGAAGAAGCACAGCCAGGGAATGGTCAGATAAGAGGCCTTTTAGCCTGCTGTAGGAATGTGGGAAGAGCAAACATCTCAGAAGAGATCCTCTTTGTGCGATGAAAGCGACATGGGAGAAGTATATTTTCAGACTTCCGAGAGTCTGTTAATGTAACTTTATGGTACAGAACAAACTTTCCCACGTGGGCTTGCTTCTTCTAGGGACTGCCTCACAAAGCTGGGATCAATCTTGCAAGCCTGAAAGTACATTTCTTCTCCCATCATCTTTATGGCTCAAATTATAGGGAGAATGGGAAAATGCTTCAGCCTAGGTTCTGCTTGGTGAGTGTTGAATGAGAGCTGTCTGTCCAGATGTTTTCATGTTCTCCTCCCAAATTTCCTGCAGCTTAGTAGAGCATCTGAGTTCTCCAATGTTTCAGCTCTTATTCAATTCAAGCATCTCTGTTCCAATTTCTTCGAAGTTAGTGATGGGGAGCAGATACAATTTAGAAGACCCTCCAGAGGTCTGTCTAGCAGGTGCACAGCCACAGGCAGAAGTTAAAGGTCCAAGTGATTTGCATAAAGGAACTGATGTTTTTGGCCTCTGGGGATTTAAAAGCAACCGGGTTGACCCCCAAGAGAAGATTTTTTTCCTTCAAGAAGATGAACGTATCAAGTCTCCCCCGAATAAGCAGCATGTTCTTCCTGGCCATATTCCTTGCCACCATTGGTGAGCTACCTTGAGTTGGTGGAAGAGAGAAGCTGTGTCTTCTCCAAAATGGTGGCCATGGCTTCTTCATAGTCCTTTAAATAAAACAGTCCTGTGCTGTGTTTCCTTGCAGATCTCAGCCTTCAGCAGCTGCAAAGCCTGAAGGACCCAGAATCGGTGCCTCTTGGTGGGACGGTCACCATATCTTGCAGATACTCTACTGGAATCATCACTGACAACAATTACCCTTGGTGGGTCCAGCAACATCCAGGCAAACCACCCCGGCTCTTGGTTTACCAGACCAGTGTCAAACCTTCTGGTGTTCCAGCCCGGTTCTCTGGGTCCAAATCAGGGAATGTGATGTCGCTGACCATAACAGGAGCCTTGGCAGAAGATGAAGCCAACTATTACTGCTCTTTAAACCCAGGGGGCTCATGGCACAGTCATTCAGTGCAATGGGGAAGGAAGGCAAAAACTCTCTTTGCTCTCTTCAAGCAACGATAGCAGTTGAATTGTCCCTGAAGCTTCCTGTTCATACTGTGGTCAGTCTGAAGATGAAGGTGCATTTTGACTAGAGCAGTGTTTTTCAAAGTTAGAACATAGAATAATAGGGTTGAAAGAGACCTTGGAGGTCTTCTAGTCCATCCCCCTACTCAAGCCATACCAACAGGCTGAAGAAGAGCTTCTATCCGTGTGCTGTTAGGCTTTTGAACGAGAAATAACTTTTGTGAACTTTTGTGAATTTTATGCAGAATTGACTTGGGAGGCCGGTGTGTGGTGTAGTTGGTTCACATGGTGTAGTAAGATGGAGGGTTTGTTGTCACTGTGTGTTGGCGGGTGGGAGCACAAAGGGAGGCTCAGCTAATCTCAATGTGCACATAGTTGTACTTTGACAATAAAGGTTCATTTCATTTGGGTGCCTTCCCGAACTCAGGCCTTCTGCTCAAGGAGCAGCAGGCAACTCTGGCTCAGAGGACCTTTGCACAGCTTCATTCTGTTTGCCAATTGTGTCCACTCCTGGATTGGGAGATCCTGGTTATATTCACTCATATCTCAGACAACCTCATGATTGGATTACCAAATACACTACATACAGTAGGGTTGACCTTGCAGACACCTTGAAAGTATCAGTGGCTACAGCATGCACTAGCATGGGTAGTTACGGGTAAACCTTGCCACGTTCCTAACCTCCCATCTCTGACTTCATGAGCTTGGTTACTAGTTGATTCTGGATAAAGTCCTTACCGATAAGACCTTTCACGTTACAAATCCGGGTTACTTGTGAGACCATCTGCAAGTAATTACTTCTGCCCTCCAGTGATATCTGACCAGTTGGTTGTTTTCTTCCACCTTGACCCTAACCCTTATTGCATCAGAACATAATTGATGATATTCTCCATCCATTTCATCCTCCAGGTAACCCTGTTTGATAGGACAGGAAGAGGAACAAGAGCTATAACTGAAAGATCGCTCGACTAACTTGTTGGAAGGATGCACGTTTCATCTTAGGATCCTCTGGTTCCATGTTATATTGTAAAAGGAGCAGCTCACTTATTATTATTATTTTCCTAAGCTCAGAAATATCTCTTGTAGGCCAACAGGGTGCAGGCAAACACCTTCACTCCCGTGTACAATGTGCAAAGTCCATTTGCATACAGAGTTGCATTCTTCGTCCCCGGGGGACTTAAGAGAGACCTGGTGGATGCCAGTTCAAGAGTCTTTCCTTCAGGAAGGCCCCCCAGTTCTCCATCATGGCTTGGATGCTTTTTATCTTCATAGTCCTCTCTTTTTCCAGTAAGAGAAACAGAGGAAATAGCCCTTTTGAGACTCACCCATAGGGAATCCAGCGTGGGCAAATGGTGGATCCTGCTGTGCAGCATAGATTCATTTTAATATCTTCCTAATTCCGTGTTCTCTTTCAGGGGCCAGCATCCAGCAGCTTCAGAGCCTCAAGAATTCAGACTTTGTAGCTCCAGGAGGGACAATCACTATGTCTTGTAGATATGGTGGAGGAATTATCACTGACAACAATTTCCCTGTGTGGGTCCAACAGAAGTCAGAGCAGATCCCAAGGCTCTTAATACACAGCACCAGCGCCAGAAACACAGGCGTTCCTGCCCGTTTCTCTGGCTCCAGGTCAGAGAACACCATGTCCCTGACCATCACAGGGGCCTTAGTGGAATATGAGGCCACCTATTACTGTGCTGTCTGGATCGGAAGCGGGTGCACAGTCTCTGATTCAGATGGAGAAGTGAGACAAAAAAATAAACCTTACAGGATATGAGCAACTTTGATTGGTCTGGGTACCTCTTACATGAAACGGACTGCAGATGAAAGCTTTCTGAACAAAGTCAGTACAGCTGTGAATATTCCTAAGCATGAAATAATTGCAGCACAGGAGAGGGTCCGACAGGAAAAAGTCAACCTTTGTTCTGTACCAGCCTACTACCGGCCCTGCAGAAAAGGCAGGGACAACCCCTTTACAACACGGCAAGAGGCTGGAACTAAGCCTGCCAAATTTATTGACATAAAACAGAGCAAAACAGAGACACGAACCATGAAACAGGAGCTATTCAAACGGTTGCCTTCAGCAAACCAGCCCTCCCACACATTCCCCTTTTAAACAGTTCAAGGCATGGCTTCTCTCTGCCTCCTTCTGAGGTGCCCCATTGCCTTCCTCTGTTTACTCCTGCTTGACTGCCTCCTGCATCGGGCGTCCTTGAACAGGGCCAGCTGTGGGTCATCTTCATCCACACTGTCAGGCTCACACAGCTGGGTCTGCGTGGTCACCAAGTGGGAGGGGCCTGGCTGAGGGCTCTGCGAAGCCTCAGGGCTGTCCTCTGCAGGCTCTCCAACACCCCCCTCCTCTTCTGAATCGTCCGACCCAACTGCCGAACCCACAGGCTGACCCTGAATCACAACAACCTTCACATTTGAAGAGGTGTTTTGTTTTTGTCCTTTATGGAAGAAGAACAGATTTTCTTCCATTTCCCCTCCGCCCCTCAAAATACCTGGTCAATTTTCCAAATCCAGGACATCTAAAAAAAAAAGGCCACCATTGAGATGGGACATTTGATTGGCTATTTTAAAAAAAAGAGGCCTTTGGAGCATGTCCAGAGTGCATCTTTGCTGCTAAACTCTGCAAAACAGACAGACAGTAGGTATGGTGAGATGACAGAGAGATAACCCTTTGGAAGGGATTATCACCATGATAATCATCATTACGAATATGAGCAGCATTTTCTGGGGAACATTCTTCCAAAAGGCCAGTTCAAAATGCTTGGTGACCCTAAACATGATTTGTTATTTTTAGAACTTAAAAGATCAGCCTGGTTGGTATCAATGGCCTATTGGAGTTAGGACTTTCTCAAATTTTGTAGGAAATCATCGCAGGAATAAATTTGGAATCTTTGACCGGCCAAATGTGGTAATCGATCACTGAATGATCACTGTGGTGAAGCCTCATCCTCAATCACATCTTTATTTGAGCGTTATCACATGTGTCTCATTGTTTTCTGAGGAGGAGGAGGAGGAGGGGGGAGGGAGAAGGGTGAAGGGCAAGGTGGAAAAACAGAAAAGAGGAGGAGGAGGAGGAGGAGGAGGAAGAGGAGAAGGAGAAGAGAGAGAAGGAGGAGGAGGATATGTAGGTACTGTAATGGCCTGTAGGGGCTGCTGTTGTTCTTCCTACTAAAATAACCATCACTAACTTTCATGCGCTTAATTCTCAAACCATACTGAACATTTCTGGCATAGGAGAAAAGAAATAATTATCCGGAGAGGACCTAGATTAAGAGAACTATGCAAAGAAAGTATAACTATTAGGGTCAGGGGACTTTTCTCCTTTCTTTGACTGGAAGATTTGAAAATTTAAGTTGGACTCTATGGGTTGAAATCTATCAAAAGTAACCCTTAAGTAGGAGGACATAGTTTATATATGAAAATTGAGGACAAGAGGCTGATGCCTGGAATGGATGTTCATTACCCTGATAAAATTATCCCATGCACTGCCAGTCTGTAGAATATTTAAAATTCCTTGCCTTTGGCCATCCAAATCAGAATTTACTAGTACTCCATGATATATGGAGGAATCTAAGGATTCATCCCAAGCTTCTTCTTGATGAGTTGATCTAGAACAGCTTGTCTGGAGAGTAAGGAAATAGAGTCTACCCATTATCTGAAGATCTAACTATCCTACATTCCAAAAAAAAATATTTAGTTTGCTTTGGAAATATTTTCTGAGTCTCAAGCGTGCTCACCCTTAATCATATCAAACCTCTCTACCACCATCTCTCTGAAGCCAGCCATGTGCAGAAGATAGAATGCACAAGACTCTTTCAGCACAGAGTCAATCAAACAGGTGCCAGAGTTTCTCTTGTGGTGGTTCCACCAGCCAGAGACAGAAGTTAAAGGTGCAAGTGATTTGCATGAAGGAACGGATTTTTTTTTGCCTCTGGGGATTTAAAAGCAACCGGGTTGACCCCCAAGAGGAGATCTTTTTCCTTCAAGAAGATGAACGTATCAAGTCTCCCCCGAATAAGCAGCATGTTCTTCCTGGCCATATTCCTTGCCACCATTGGTGAGCTACCTTGAGTTGGTGAAAGAGAGAAGCTGTGTCTTCTCCAAAATGGTGGCCAAGGCTTCTTCATAGTCCCTTAAATAAAGCAGTCCTGTGCTGTGTTTCCTTGCAGATCTCAGCCTTCAGCAGCTGCAAAGCTTGAAGGACCCAGAATCGGTGCCTCTTGGTAGGACGGTCACCCTATCTTGCAGATACTCTACTGGAATCATCACTGACAACAATTACCCTTGGTGGGTCCAGCAACATCCAGGCAAACCACCCCGGCTCTTGGTTTACCAGACCAATGTCAAACCTTCTGGTGTACCAGCCCGGTTCGCTGGGTCCAAGTCAGGGAATATGATGTCGCTGACCATAACAGGAGCCTTGGCAGAAGATGAAGCCATTTACTATTGTAGCGTACACACAGGGAGTGCGTAGCACAATCATTCAGTGCAATGGGGAAGGATGGCAAAAACTCTCTCTTTCTTTGCTGTCTTCAGGCATCGTTACCAGTTGAATGGTCCCTTGAGCTTCCTGCTCATGATGTACTCAATCTGCAGATGAAAGGACCAAAGAAGTTGAAATGCAAATTCTACTTTGGAACAGAAATAGGCATTCAAATGCAGGGAGAAATCACTAATTTGGATTCAATTCAAATTCATAAATCTTCTCCATCTTTTCCTCCCCTCGTCCCCTCTCTCCCTTCTCCCTCCCTCTCTCTCTTGCCTCATCTCCCTCCCTCTCTTCCTTCCTTCCTTCCTCCCCCTCTGTCTTCCTCCATTTCTCCCTCCGTCTTTCTCTTTGTCTCTTCCTCTCCCTCTTTCTGTCCCTCCCTCCCTCTCTCTCTCCTCCCTCTCTCCCTTCTCCCTCTCCCTTCAACCTCCTCTAACATCAAGGCTGCTTTACATCACAGAACACAGCCCAGAGGACAAAATCAACTACTACCGATTCATATTCCAGCACTTTCTGGTGCAGAGGAAAACATGGCATTTATTCAAGGATGACCATTTTCAAGATATTTCCTTTCTAAGGAGCAAGAAGTTTCAGAAGCTGAGTAAAATGCAAAACACCATAGAATGTCATGGGAAAGAATTGCAACCCTTCCATTTAGGGATGGCCAACAAGGCTCAAAAGGTGTTTCTAACGTTGGTGTTATGTATGGGGATTAATAAAACACAAGCAGCGGCTCGCTATTACCATCAGGTGGCGCTGTACTGTGCCAGGATTGGCGGATAAGCGCCCGGCGGGAAAACCACGTAAAGGGATTGGCTACCTGTATACCTAGCCAGGTATATAAGGGGGTACCAGGTAGCCCCTATTGTCAGTTCATGTCGAGGTATTAACCTGTCAGAGGGCGACGGACGGTGCTCCAGATGATGCATGGGTGAAGGAAAGAAAACACGATGCATATTCTACTAAATAACCTTTAGTTGCCCTCCGGGTGAGATTCAAGGTGCTGGTGATGACCTATAAAGCCCTAAATGGCTTGGGTCCGGGATATCTGAGGGAACACCTGCTGCCGGCATCAAGTTCCCTTCGTCCAGTGCGCTCCCACAGGGAGGGTCTTCTCAGGGTGCCACCGGTAAGAGATTGCCGGCGGGTAACACCCAGGGATAGGGCCTTCTCAGTGGGGGCGCCTGCCCTTTGGAACCAGCTGCCCGTGGAGCTGAGGACTGCCCCCGACCTCCATTCATTCCGCCGGGGCCTGAAGACCTGGCTCTTCGAGCTCTCTGGCCCAGGCTGAGGATTAATCTTATTTTAACTGGGGTTTTATTTAGACAGGGACACATATAATTTCTTTTAAAATTTGTTTTAACTTTTGTATTTTGGTTTTTTTTAATCACCCTGTAAACCGCCCTGAGTCCTTCGGGAAAGGGCGGTATATAAATGTAATAAAATAAAAATAAATAAATAAATAATTACAAAAGAAAAGATATAAGAACAAAGAACACTAACTACATTTTCTCATCAGGCAGTAAAAGGAAAGTGAAGAGACAAAGAATAGAAAAAAAGCTTTCTTACGCTTGCACACACAGCAAAGCTAACTCATAACATGGCTAGGCCACATGACATTCACTATGGTGACCAGATAAGTTTTCAACACAGGTGCAGAGCAGAGAGAAAATGTACAATTAGAAATGAGCTTTTCGGACGAACTAAAAAAAAAACACGTGCAGTGACAGTTCAGTACGTCCACCAATAAAGAGCTGTTATGCTGAACCCTTTGTCCTTCATATTGCCATGCGGTCAAGAACCCACTACGCAATAGTGGCGACGAAGGTGGGATCCTGTTTCTCCTGAGGAGCTGAAGTCACTAAAGGTCAGAGGAAAGAAGCATCTTTCCCCGAACCATCTATGGCCGGCAAGCGAGCGCTTGCGGTCAGGAAAAAAACGGAGAAACAGGATACACCATGGCGAAATTCGGACAGAACCCACTACACAATAGTTGGTTTATTTTACTGTCCACAAAGCCATGTTGATGGTCTCTGTTTTCATAATAATTGAAAGCAGTGAAATAGGCCGAATGAGAATCATTGCTGAAGACAACTCAATGATCTTAATGGTGGAGTTGGGATTTCAGTCTAGGATTCTCCGGTTGCTGCTCTGAACTCTTATTTCGCCGGTGTGCCTCTTTGTCACCAAGTTCACAAACACGATCTCTTGATCGACAAGGTGCAGAGATGAGCATTGTTTAAACAGACACCTGATTTGCATGCAGGTTGCATTCCTCTCCTCTAGGGGTTTAAGACAGACCTGAGAGAAGACATGTAGGGATCTTTAGATTCGGGAAGAAGACCTCACCACCCACCATGGCTTGGATTCTTCTGCTCTTCACCATCTCATCCTCCTTTGGTGAGACAAGAGAATCAGGGGAATGAAAAGATAACTCTTTGCATGATTTTTCACAGGAAGCACAGTGCAAGCAAACGTTGGTTGTCATGCTATTATATGCCACAGTGTAGAACTGTTGCTATTATTATTATTTTTAATAAAACCATATTCTCTTTCAGGGGCCAGTTTCCAGCAGCTGCAAAGCCTGAAGAATTCAGAATCTGTAGCTGTAGGTGGCACGCTCACCATGTCCTGTCGCTATAGTGGTGGGATTATATCAGACAACAATTACCTTTGATGGCTCCAGCAGAAGCCCGGGGAAGTTCTAAGGCTCTTAGTTGCTACCAGCAACAGCAGGCCAACTGGTGTCCCAACCCGCTTCACTGGGACCACCTCCGGGAACACCATGTCCCTGACCATTGCAGGAACTTTGGGTGAAGATGAGGCTACTTATTACTGTGCCGTCTGGACTGGGAGCGGGTACACAGTGCTTGAGTCAAATGGAGAAGTGAAGCAAAAATTCTCTTACTATAATAGAGATCTTAAATGAACTTCTTGAGCAAAGGCTTTCTGGATAGCGATTGCACGTTTTCAAGGGCTGTGGTGGAACGTAGTCTGGATTCCCAGGAGGGAGGGGCCGCATTCCAGAGGACCAAGAGACAGCAAAGTTTAGATAGTTGGTTGGTAGAAAGAGGGTCAAGATAGTTCTTCCTTAAAAGTTCTTTAATGATTCAAGAAGTTGCCTTAGTTTGGCAAGATTTCTATCTATAGGTGAGGAACAATAAAGAGGAGTGTTGTGAAGTGATTCAGCACGCCTTTTCTTAGTTCTGGGGTCTGATATGTGCCAAGAAGTCACAGCATTCATCAAAACTATTAAGAAACTATCAATTTTCCAAGTTTTTTTAAAAAAAAATGAAGAAAAGTAGTTTAACACTCCAATATCTATTATTTCTTTGTGTCGTTATGGCAGTGGTGTTTTGCCAGAATTTGTAGATCCTGTTCAACCTGAAGCTCATTGCGTGAATCAAAAATGGCAGTGAGATGGGTGAGGAAACATTATTCCAATCTTCTTTCCATCCACATAAATCACGCATATTTCTAGTGCTGAATTTGAAACAGAGAAATACTACAGGCAAAGCATTCTTTTAACAGCACTTTGTCCCTTTCCTTTTGCCTTCCCACCTCATTCTATCAGTTAAACTAGTCAATGGACCTAATAGAGTTGCAGTTCACAAACATTTATGTTGTTTAATAAAATATCGTAGTTGGAAATATCTATGTAGGAAATGACCAGGCTGAACCGGAGGGAGGTGTCAAGCATGTCATTAGTTTGGAGTCCGTTCATGCCCACAATAGTCCAGCCCACCTTGAATTCCATTATCTACCACCAATTTGCCTTGACTATTAGTAGTTCAGCTTCCTGTAGAGAACATAAGCTTGCAATAAACCTTTATATTCATTTGAACTGCCCGGACGTCTTGATTTTCCCATGACATCATGCAACCAAATCTCCTTCAAATTTTGAAAAAAAAAACAACCCTAGGAGCATCATGGATCCAGCTTCTCCTTGGAATGAGCATCTATGGACCCCAAGTTTTACTAATCCCTGTAGTCTCTAGATTGATTTTCTGACAATGCCAGAAGACTCATCCCCCATCTCTGCTGAATGCAGTGGGTTTACTGAAGATACCAGTATAACAACTAAGATATAATTAATAACATCTCTGAAACAAAATGTTCTAATCTCACCAAGCCTTGAGTAACAATACAGCAGCACTATCAAGTCCAGTTTCTTAAACTTTGCATCATGTGGCCAAGGTCTTTTTTTTAAAAAAAAAAAAATCAAGTTGTACAAAAGCACTTATTTATTCCTACCAACAATAACTTGAAACCACTGCTTTTCTGAATGGCAGAGAGGGATCTCTCTCGTCCCTAAAGAGGAAAGATCAAGGAGACAAAGTGGGGATGTTTCTTATGGAAGCTTTGTACAGCTAACTGAGGTCCTTCCCGAAAGTTCTTGCTCAGCTAAACAGGGGACTGTCCTCAAAAGGTCCACCTGCAAATCCTACTGCTTGAAGAGGAGGAATCTTCAAAGGACGCTCTTTCCTTTCATCTGAAGCAGGCCCTCATATCTGAGGAAGAATGGATGAGCAGGCAGAACATTTGCATGAATTTGAATGCCCCGCTGGCAAAAGGCTTAAGAGCAGAGAGAACATCTGGGCCTGAAGGCAATTCAATCCTGTCCCAATCTCCAATCATGGCTTGGCTGCCTCTTCTTCTCATCCTCTCATCTTACTTTATGGGTAACTTAAGGCTTGGGATATGACTGGGACTAATACTCTTCCTCCATCTCCTAATAAGTTGTTGCTCCTCTACAACTTTCACTTCCAGATTTCTGTTCCTGCTACACATTTCTCCTTAGTGAAATGAACATTGTCCTAATGCTGCCATCTTCGCGCTTTTTTCCAGGGAGTTTTTCCCAAGTCTTGACTCAACCAGAATCTGTGGCTGGATCTCCTGGAGGGACAATCCGAATCACCTGTACTAAAAGCAGTGGAACGATTGGAACAGGTTATTCCTCCTGGTATCAACAGAAGCCTGGCAGTCCCCCCAAACTCCTTATATATGCTGATAGCAGCAGAGCCTCTGGAATCCCAGCACGATTCTCCGGTTCTGTTGAAAACTCTAGAACGTCTGCCGTGTTAAGCATCTCCAGTCTTGAGGCAGAAGATGAGGCTGACTATTATTGCCTGGTTTATTTGGGTGGTGGCCAGTGCACAAAGATACAATCCCGCTGAGGAGCTGAACAAAAACCTTGCAGCAGGTGAACACCAATATGCATGACTAACCAATGTGTGACAATATCTCCTTGGTTCCTCTTAGCCTTCTCAAATTCTCAGCTGCTTCCTTCCTGCTCTCACGCCCTCTTAGACTTTTAGAGATGTGATGATAACTCAATTCCAGAAGGGTGTTATAATCGGTGTGGGATTTCATGGTGGGTGGAATGAAAGTGATCAGTTGAATCATGGCTACATTTCACTTTACATTCACATTCACCAAGAGGTCTTCACATAATGGTCCATTTGGAGACAATAGCCATATTGTCCACCTTCATCCCACATTTCAACTATGACCTAGCCATGTCTCCTCCTGTTCTTCTCCACCTACTGCAATGGTGTTGGTCCACTTTAGATTTTCTAACAACCCTTCTGATCTGGAACACCCACCTTTTGGTTCCTAACTGATCATTTCTGATCAGAAAAGGTTCTTAGGAGTCTCTCATTCTCAACTTGCAGGTCTAATGTTTCTCTCCCCTTTGAAATTACATCTCTTTGGCTGAAAGTTTCCTTTGTGCCTTGCTTTCTTTTGGAGCTTTTGGTCTAGGTTGTCCTAATCAGTCCTCTTCTGTTTCAGCATCCACTGGAGAAAGAGTCAGCATCTCTTCTCCAAAAGGAGTGGAAACATTGGAGATTAATACACCTCCTGGGATCAGCGGTGCCGTCAAACCTCTGATATATGAGCAGAATAAACGAGCCTTCAAAATCTCAGCTCAGTTCTCTGTCAACAGTTCTTCCAATTTTGGCCTCCTTGATCATCAGCAATCTCTCTTACATTGGCTACAGCAGGATGTTCCTCTGCTGCTTTTGTTCGTCTTAAATGTTGGATTATTATTTTTCTTGTACTCTTGTACTATGGTTCTAGAAAACCATAATTTTCTAGATCATAACTATGTTCCCCTTCCCGTTCCTCCTTCTCACCCACCTCCTTTGGAGACATAAAAAAAATGGGGGTAAAGTTGTCATTTCCATTTCGTATAGATCACTATGATTCTTCTTGATCTTGGCACCTGCCTTGCCTAACCTCAAAACATCTCTTGACACCACGTAATCCTGACAGTAGAGGTCAGGACTGCCATATTTTCTAAACGTAGTCTGATATAGCATAGATAGAATAACAGAGTTAGAAGGGACCTTGCAGGTCATCTAGTCCAACCCCCTGCCCAAGCAGGAGACCCTACACCATTTCTGACAGATGGCAGTCCAGTCTCTTCTTGAAAGCCTCCAGTGATGAAGCTCCCATAACTTCTGAAGGCAACTTCTGTTCCATTGGTTGATTGTTCTCACTGTCAGGAAATTTCTCCTTATTTCCAGGCTGAATCTCTGCTTGATCAGTTTCCATCTGTTATTCCTTGTCTGACCTTCAGGTGCTTTGGAAAATAGGTTGACCCCCTCCTCTCTGTGCCAGGCCCACAAATATTGGAAGACTGCTATCATGTCTCCCCTATTCCTTCTTTCCATTAAACCAGACATACTCAATTCCTGCAACCGTTTTTTCATATGTTTTAGCCTCCAGTCCCCTAATTTGGAATACTGCATCCAGTTTTGGTCACCACGATGTAAAAAAGATGTCGAGACTCTAGAAAGAGTACAGAGAAGAGCAACAAAGTTGATCAGGGGAGTGGAGGCTAAAACATATAGGGAACAGTTGCTGGAATTGGGTATGTCTAGTTTAATGAAGAGAAGGACGAAGGGGGACATGATAGCAGTGTTCCAATATCTCAGGGGCTGCCCCAAAGAAGAGGGAGTCAAGCTATTCTCCAAGACACCTGAAGGCAGTATGAAAAGCAACAGATGGAAACTAGTCAAGCAGAGAAGCAACCTAGAACTAAGGAGAAATTTCCTGACAGTTAGAATAATTAACCAGTGGAACAACCTGCCTCCAAAAGTGGTGAATGCTCCAACACTGGAAGTTTTTAAGAAGAGACTGGCCAGCCACTTGTCTGAAATGGTATAGGGTTTCCTGCCTGAGCAAGGGGTTGGACTAGATGACCTCCAAGGTCCCTTCTAACTACTACTACTACTACTACTACTTCTTCTTCTTCTTTTTATTTATTTATTTATTTATTTATTTATTTATTTATTTATTTATTTATTTATTTATTTATTTATTTATTATCTTTGTTGCTCCTTTCTGCACTCTTTCTAGTCCATTTTAGTCCAAAGTAGAGTTTAAGGTCTCTGGGTATTCAGACACAGCAACAATGAAAAACATGTTTCCCCCACTAGATCTGGCTGGTATTATCCATACGTTGGTCTAATCATATGGGTGGTTTATACTCTGGAATAGAACCCCAAAAGGAGAAACTAAGGATGGCAATCAGCTAGATTGAGAAGACAATTTTATTACTGGGTCCCGATATCCATCATGAATTTTTTTGTAGTGGAGAAGTAAAAGTGGAATTTATTCTTTGGCTACCTTTCAACGTCATATTTCTCTTCTCAAGGAACACAGCTAGCAAAAACCAGGTAAAAACCAAAACATAACAGAATGTATGGGAAAGAGGTGTAATATTAATAAATTTACACAAACGAACAAATAAAGCTTCCAATCTGGGGCCTCTATCCGGACTTGAACAAGAGCTTTGGCAGTATTTCTTGGGCTGATAGATTGTCCTTCCTGCAAGATATTTTGATGGTTTTCTCTCTATTCTCATAGAAATTGCAAAAAGTGAAATAAGCCGAAGGAGAATCATGGCTGAAAACAACTCAGTGATCTTAAGGCGGAGCTGGGATTAAATCCTAGGATTCTGCAGTAAACTCTTATCCAGCTCTAAGCTCACAAATGTCATCCGTCCATCAAAATGGTGCAGGTCACACCTTTAGTAAAGTGCACAACCTATTTGGTAAAGACAGGCATCAGCATTGTTTTTTTTCCAAAAAAACACCTCATTTGCATGCTAATTACACTCCTCACCTCTAGGAGTTTAAGAGAGGCCGGGTACAAGCCAAACATGGATCATTTCATCCAGGAAGATTATCTAGTTGTCCACCATGGCTTGGCTTCTTCTGCTGTTCAGCATCCTGTCTTCCTTCGGTGAGACCAGGAGAATCAGGGGTTAGAAGGGGAAATCCTTTCAAGGGCCTCCATGTGGAAGGCAGCGCAGGCAAATACTGGCTCTATAACGTAGTTTCAGCTTTTGTTCCTTAATTCCATGTTCTCTCTTATTCCCTTAATTCCATGTGCTCCTTCAGGAGCCAGCATCCAGCAGCTTCAGAGCTTGAAAGATCCAGATTTTGTAGCTCCAGGAGGGACAATCACCATGTCCTGTAGATATGAGGGTGGAACACTTACTGACATCAACTACCCACGATGGATCCAGCAGAAGTCAGAGCGGGTTCGAAGGCTCTTAATATACAGCACCAGTCGCAGGCCAACAGGCGTTCCTGCCCGTTTCTCTGGCTCCAGGTCAGGGAACATCATGTCCCTGACCATCATGGAGGCCTTGGTGGAAGACGAGGCCACTTATTACTGTTTGGTTTGGATCGGGGACGGGTGCACAGTGCTTGATTTGGATAGAGAAGTGAGACAAAAAACGTTGAAAGGAAGTAAGACACTTCCATGGGTTTCGTTTCCTTTCTAATAAAGAAGTTCTTAAAACTATCAAGAAGCGACATGATTGTAGCCTTTCTCATTTTTTAAACAACAACAACAGACACCCCCACCACAGATTTATCTTTCTAAACTCAACATCAAGTACTCAAATGGGTCTTCTTAGACAAGGACAAAATGCTAACCATGGTTCATCCTGGTGTGCGATTCTGGGTTGCCTTAATAGAGAGATAGAATCAAGATCACGTGAAGTTCTAGTACCGCTTTACAAAGTCTTAGTAAGGCCACACTTAGAATACTGCAACCAGTTCTGGTCACCACAATGCCAAAAAAATATGTTGGGACTCTGGGAAGAGGGCAGAGAAGAGAAACAAAATGATTAGAGGGTTGGAGGCTAAAATGTACGAAGAACGATGACAGGAATTGGGTTTGTCTAGTGTAGCGAAACAAAGAACCAGGGGAAACATGATAGCAGTGTCCCAATGTCTGAGGAGCTGCCACAAAGGAGGGGGGGGGTGTCAACCTGTTTTCCAAAGCACCAGAAGGCAGGACAAGAAACAATGGTTGGAAACTAACCAAGCAGAGAAGCAACCTGGAATTAAGGAGAAATTTCCTAAAGACGAGAGCAATCAACCAATGGGATAGCTTGCCTTCAGAAGTTGTGGGTGCTCCATTACTGGAGGCTTTCAAAAAGAGACTGGACAACCATTTGTCTGAAATGATGTAGGCTCTCCTGTTCAAGCAGGGGATTGGACTAGAAGACCTCTAAGGTCCCTTCCAACTCTGTTATTCTATGTTCTAGGGCAGGGGTAGGCAACCTTGGCTCTTTTATGACTCATGGACTTCAACTCCCAAAATTCCTGAGCCAGCCATGCTGGCTCAGGAATTCTGGGAGTTGAAGTCCATGAGTCATAAAAGAGCCAAGGTTGCCTACCCCTGTTCTAGGGTAAACCTGAATTTAAATGGGTGAATGAATAAAATCCGTGAGATAGGCAAGGAAGAAAGACAATGTGATATCCTCAGAGAAACCACACTATTTTGGAATTTTGGAAACCACTGATTTTGGAATTTGGTGTAGGGAGTGCCCTGCATCCAGCTTCATTTTTATAGCACGGTGAGACACCAGCTCTTATCTTAGTAGTCCATGTACTGTAGCTTACTCAATTGGCAGCTCTTGGAGATTCCCTTTGATGAGCAGAGCAGGTTTTCAGGAAAACACCACCTTGAGAACCCACATAGTCAGTTCTCATTGTTAACATCTCTAAAATGGGCCATAATTTCCCTGAAGAGCTGAGAGGGATGTTCCTCAGCCTGAACAAAGAGGGATCAAGGAGAGAAAGAGAAGATGTTCCTCATGTGAACTTTGTCCTCTGGAGCTGCTTTGAAGTCCTTCCCAAAAGTTCTTGCTCAGCAAAACAGGAGACTGTCCTCAAAAGCTCCACCTGCAAATTCTACTGCTTGAAGAGGAGGAATCTTCAAAGGACGCTCTTTCCTTTTCTCTGAAGCAGACCCTCATATCTGAGGAAGAATTGATGAGCCTGCAGGACATTTGCATGAATTTGAATGCCCCACTGGCAAAAGGCTTAAGGGCAGAGAGGACAGCTGGCTCTGCAGACAGTTCAGTCCTGAATCCCACCTTCCACCATGGCTTGGCTGCCTCTTCTCATCCTCTCCTCTTCCTTTACGGGTAATTGAAGACGTGGGATATCTACTAAAAATGTCTGAGACTTACACTCTTTCCCCCATCACCTAATAATCCAGGGAAGTGGTTTCTCCTCTATTTCTTTGATTTCAGATTTCTGTTTCTACCACACATTTCTCCTAAGTTCAATGAACGTCGTGCTGACTGAGTCTTTCCTGTCACCTTTCTTTTTTTTTCCCCAGGGACTTTTTCCCAGTTTGTCCTGAATCAACCAGCCTTTGTGTCTGGATCTCCTGGAGGCACAATCCGAATCACCTGTAGTCAAAGCAGTGGAACGATTGGAACAAGTTATTCCTCCTGGTATCAACAGAAGTCTGGCAGTGCCCCCAAAGTCATGATATATTTTGATAGCAGCAGAGCCTCTGGAATCCCAGCACGATTCTCTGGTTCTGTTGAAAGCTCTAGAACATCTGCCGTGTTAACCATCTCCAATCTTGAGGCAGAAGATGAGGCTATCTATTTTTGCGCCGCTTATACAGGCAGTAGCTCGTACACAATGCTCCAAATCCACTGAAGAGCTGAACAAAAACCTTTCAGCAGGAGATCTGCGGTATGCATGGCTGGGCAATGTGTGACATCTTGTTCTTGGTTCCTCTTAACCTTCTCAAACTGGAAGGTGCTTCCTTCTTGGTGCCATGCCTACTCTCAGGGATGTGATGGTGTCTGAACTGGGGAAGGTCATTATTATTATTGCTCTGGGACTTCATGGTGGGGGGAATGAAGGGGATCAGTTGAATGATGGATTATGAATCATTGAACATAAAGAGTCACCCACAGAACACTTCTGTTAATAGTTGTTTGGAGACAACAACCATATTGTTGATCTTTATCCCACATTTCAACTACAACCTAGCCATGTTTCCTCCTGATCTTCTATGCCTACTGCAATGCTCCTTGGACAACATTTCTAGCATCAACCCTCCTGATCTGGAACACTCATGTTTTGGTTCTTCTGGACCAATTCTGATAAGAGAAGCTTCTTTGGAGTCCCTCACTCTTCCCTTTCACATCTAAAGTTTCTCTCCCCTTTGAAATTCTACCTCCTTGGCTGAAGATTTTTCCCCTCTTTGCTTTCTTTCAGAACTTGTCCTTAATCACCCCTCTTCCCTTTCACCATCCTACAGAGAAAAGTCAGGATTTCTTTAACCAAAATGAGTGGAAACACTGGAGATTAATACAACTCCTGGGATCATCAGATACGTGAGCAAAATAAGAGAGGCCCTTTGAAGCCCCAACTCAGTTCTCTTCCTCCCTCTTCGTAGTTCTTCCTATTCTGTCTCCTTGAGCATCTTCAATCCCTCTCAGATTGCCTACAGCTGGAATCTCCTTTGTTGATCTTTGTTTGTCTTAAACTTTGGATTTTTTTTTAACTCTATGGTTTTCTAGCTCATAGCTGTGTTCCCCTTCCTATATTCGTCTTCCTCCTTCTCCCCCTTTTGAGCCACAAAAAATAAATTTCAACATGCTATTTACATTTAATAATAATAATAATAATAATAATAATAATAATAATAATAATAATAATAATAATAATAATAATAATAATAATAATAATAATAATAAGAAGAAGAAGAAGAAGAAGAAGAAGAAGAAGAAGAAGAAGAAGGAAGAAGAAGTAGTTGGAAGGGACCTTGGAGGTCATCTAGTCCAACCCCCTGCTCAGGCAGGAAACCCTATCCCATTTCAGGCAAATGGCTGTCCAGTCTCTTCTTAAAAACCTCCAGTGTTGGAGCATTCACCACCTCTGGAGGCAGGTTGTTCCACTGGTTAATTGTTCTAACTGTCAGGAAGTTTCTCCTTAGTTCTAGGTTGCTTCTCTCCTTGACTATGATCATGATCATGTAGATCACTTTTCTTCTGTATTTTGACAAAGAGAATCTTGGCTTCTGCTTTACCCAACACCTATGAAATACTTTGAGGCTATGGTGACCTAACCAGTAGAGGTCAAGTTTGCCGTGTTTTCTAAACTAGGTCTGAAATTTTAGTCCACAAAGTTCTAGTTTAAGGAGGCTTGTTATTTATGTTATCAGTAGCAATGAGAAAACACACGTTATTTCCAAGAGCACATATGGCAGAAACAGGGGGGAAATAAAAACAGAATGGAAGGGAATGTGTGCTCAAAAGCTCCACCTGCAAATCCTACTGCTTGAAGAGGAGGAATCTTCAAAGGATGCTCTTTCCTTTCCTCTGAAGCAGACCCTTATATCTGAGGAAGAATTGATGAGCCTGCAGGACATTTGCATGAATTTGAATGCCCCACTGGCAAAAGGCTTAAGGGCAGAGAGGACAGCTGGCTCTGCAGACAGTTCAGTCCTGAATCCCATCTTCCACCATGGCTTGGCTGCCTCTTCTTCTCATCCTCTCCTCTTCCTTTACAGGTAATTGAAGACATGGGATATCTACTAAAAATGTCTGAGACACTCTTCCCCCATCACCTAATAATCCAGGGAAGTGGTTTCTCCTCTATTTCTTTGATTTCAGATTTCTGTTCCTACCACACATTTCTCCTAAGTTCAATGAACGTCATGCTGACTGAGTCTTTCCTGTCACCTTTCCTTTTTTTTTTCCAGGGACTTTTTCCCAGTTTGTCCTGAATCAACCAGCCTCTGTGTCTGGATCTCTTGGAGAGAGAGTGCAAATCACTTGTAGTCAAAGCAGTGGAACGATTGGAACAGGTTATTCCTCCTGGTATCAACAGAAGTCTGGCAGTGCCCCTAAACTCCTTATATATGCTGATAGCAGCAGAGCCTCTGGAATCCCAGCACGATTCTCCGGTTCTGTTGAAGGCTCTAGAACATCTGCCATGTTAAGCATCTCCAATCTTGAGGCAGAAGATGAGGCTGACTATTTTTGCGCCGCTTATACAGGCAGTGGCTCGTACACGATGCTACAATTGCCCTGAAGAGCTGATCAAAAACCTTTCAGCAGGCGATGTCGAATATGCATGGCTGGGCAATGTGTGACATCTTGTTCTTGGTTCCTCTTAGCCTTGTCTAGTTGTCAGGTGCTTCTTTGCTGGTGCCATTCTCTTTTAGACACGTAGGGATGTGAGGGTATTTGAATTCTAGAAGGAGACTAGAATTGGACTGGGACTCCACGGTGGGTGGAAGGAAAGGGCTCAGCTGACCTATGACTATGTTTGATTTAACACAGAATTTCTGCCCTGGGTTCTTCACAGTCTCTTCGAAGGCTGTAGCCATGTCACAAAATAACAGAGATGCTTATTCAATTGATGGCTACCCAGGTACCATGATGCTTTCTAGATATATAGGTGGTAAATTGAAAAAAACT